>NC_135097.1:3110000-3270000 GCF_051107435.1 Chaetodon auriga
ACGTGATCCTCCACGACGAAGAAGCTGCAAGAAACAAACGTAAAGGTCAAATTTCATCGCGTTTTCCACCGTTTGAGGCTTGACTGGCACTCTTACTTCATCTTGTTGCACCCTCTTGTTCTGCAGTACTTTAATGGCACATGACTGGAGAATTAGCGCCAAAATAACGTTTATCTTGATGTGCTAAACGTCTTTCATGGCAATTCCGTTATCATCTGCACAACATTTAGATGGGAACTTGCCTTATAACCCCTCTGAAACAGCATATCATCCTTTTTATACAATATATAACATGCTAATTAATGAGCTTCAGAGGTGCAGGTAGATGGATGTTGTTCTTTCAGACAGTCAGGCTAGCTGTTTGTCCTTATTTCCAGTCTTTATGCTAAGCTAAGCTAACTGCCTCCTCACTGAAACTTCATACTTCATGGACAGATAAGAGAGTGACATCCATCTTTTCACTGAATTCTGTCACAGCGGGGCCTCTTTCCACCCTCAGTTTTTGGTGGATAGTTTCAGTGAATCCTGATAACTTTTCCAGAAAAGCCGCCATGAATACTCAGTGTGAAAATCACTTAAAAGTACCAATGACAGCCGAGCAACTGGCGCATTCATCCAATCAAGCACAGAAAGCTGCTGGTGTCTCCGCAACGCTTCACACTCGTCAATCATACGTTACTGCTCTCTTCAAATGACGCCCGAGTGAAACGGATCAAATCGCCTGCAGAGTGACTTCGGTTTACGTCCAAAGACAACACGTCTCACTCAGACCAGCGCCCACTGAGCCTCGCCAGACCACAACGAGCCCCGCCGGTGCATGGTCGGTCTTCTCTTTGTCATTACTGAAGAGGGTCAATACGTACGAATCTCCAACTTCTACTTTTTTTCAAATGTATTATGATTAAAAGAAATAAATCAACTTTGAGGGAACCGGTCTGTCGGAAACCTTCGATGATGGTCATCTGAAGATGGGTCTAATAATTGAAATCGAGGGGTCATGGTTGGGTTATTCTTCAGAAATGGTTGCATGTTTAAGGCAGGAGGGAAAGCCAACAGGAAAAGAGGGATATTTATAATGGATACCAACACTTAAAAACCTCTTAGTAAGCAAAATATCCAAAGGACTCTTGGTAATTAACTAAGTGTGATGTTGTTATAACCGATATGACTGATGGCTAAATCTATCAAAATTAGGCCCAGACCGTATGAAGCTTAACTTCCCTTAATTATTCAAAAATATTTGTTTGCTTTTCATCTTTTTTATCTTTTCTTTCAATGCTAATCTTTGTTAAAGTCCAATCATGACACATATCTAGTACGTACACAGGGTGACCGTGCACGACATTAACAGCTGTCACCATCTGCCTTGTGTAAATAAAGGTTGAATGAATAAAAAAAAGGCAACTTCAACAACAGGCTGTCGAGCTGTCACGGAGAATAAGAGCAGGATGAAATTACTGAGAGACCGCTGGAGGTGAAAAGGATGACTGGTTGGACGAACGGATGGATGGATGGATGGGAAATGAGGGGAAGAACAGATGAAGGGATGACTGAATGGTTGAGAAACAGCGATGGATGAGAGACACAGGATGGCACTTTCCAAAACTTCGAATGGGAATAACAGACCTGAGGGTGTGTGCACCATTGTGTGTGTGCGTGTGTGTGTGTGTGTGTGTGTGTGTGTGTGTGCTAGTGTCCAGCCTTGGCTGTGTTTATGGAAGTGTCTGCTCCAGTCAGACAGACAGAAGGAATAACAGCAATAAGCCAACCGCCATCACACACACTCTATCAATCGTCACCACTGTGTGTGTGCGTGCGTGAATTTGTGTTTGAATTCAATGGAGAGAATTGGATGGAGTGATGGATGAGAGGAAAAATAAAATGAGGGGGAGCGTGGGCAGAGAGGGATGAAAAAGGATGGGAAGAAACGAGGGAGGAGAGATGAAAAGACGCCAAATGGTCAGAAGTCAGTCGAATGAAATGAAACGAGGTGCCGCGAAACGCCGAATGTTTGCTTTCACTCAGAGTTTCTCTCACTCCACCTTCTGCCAAGTTACACAGGAGGCTTACAACGGATGGATGGACGGATGGATGGACAGATGGAGCGGTGGGTAAAGGGACGACGTGGACGCTCTGATGGATGTCCGGACAGAAAGTCAGAGAAAGGAGGATGGGTGGTGGATGAAACAGGAAGGAAGGACAGATGATGAACGGACGGCTTAACAGAACGTCTAATCTTCTTCTTCCTCTTCTTCTTTGTCTTGCTCCCATTTAGCGGTAACAATGCTGTACGTTTTGGAACTACAGTTCCCATATTTTTGGGCTTTAGGGGATGTAAACAGGAAGCATGATGTTGCTGGAGTTAGTTAGCAACTTGTTTATTTTAGCCTTTGTTTGTTTACATTTCAGCAAACCAGCACCGTTTAACAATTAGCTATTAGCAGCTCCTGGCTGCACCTATCATGGATTTACTTTGATACTGAAGAAAACCTAAAAAAAAATATGACTCCCAGGCAACTTCTGGACTTCTGGAAGCAGCGTCTTTGTTCTTATTATTTTTCCAATCAGATTCATGGACACACTATTTGTTGGATTTTGATGCTAATGGCAAAATCCAGGATAGGCAATAATAAGCCTGGTGCTTCAGCCTATTCCTTTTTCGGTTATTGATTATGAAAACTTTTGGTTGAAATGATCTTTGTATTTTTTGCACTATGTAACCGAAATAAACTATCTTGAGCCTCACAGTTAAAACATTCTGTTGTTCGGTACTTTGTGTGAGAAGCTAGACTTATAAATGTTCAGTGCATGTAAGGAGTGCAAATGGCAGAAGAAAACAAGTGCAGCATTTATATGAACACAGGGATGAATGCACGTATTTTTGTGAAATAATCAGTTGTCATTCTATTGTGTTGAGTCTGAAGACACTACAGATGGACTGAGGGAGTCAGACTTACCCGACAATCTGATTGAAGTACCGCCTGTATCCCTCCAGAGTTTCATGCTAGAAATGAAAAAGAAAGAATAAACGAATACAGAGGGACAGAGAGAGGGATGAAGAGTCCGACCAATCAGCACCAAATCCTCCTCAACTTACCTGATACAATGAATTTACATAAACAACGTGATACTGGTGTTATTTTTCACATAATAATCTAATTTAAAGATAAAAGTTTCATTGGCTTTGACACTTTTATAGCATAAAATCTCACATTTGTTCAGTAAGTCATAGATTAAGGAGTGTGTTGGGGGGGGGGGGGGGGGGGCAGGCGTAGTTAGCCGTGAATGGACATAAGAGGTGCACATACAAACACACAGAGTGACGGTGGGGGGTCATACCATGTTAGAGTGGGGCTGCAGCACGAGGCGAGCCTGTTTCCTCCTCTGCTTTCTGTAGTAGTTCTCAAACACATCACGCAAACCCTAAAACACAAGTCACAGGTCAGAACGGGTGGCCTTGTTTTCATGTGGTGATGTGTTCATGGTCACAGCTTGACAGTCTTCCTTATTAGAGTCTATGACATGATTCTGGTAGTGGCCTTATAATAACTTTACTCACTTTTACCCTATTTTAACATAAAAAGCAAACAAAAAAAACTGAAATCATCTTATTTTTGCCATGTTGTCTCCATTTCAGCTATTAAAAGAATCAATAGCTCCTCAAATGTAACCCAAAATTAAGGATTTCACATAACCAGTCACAACATTTTACGAGCTTGCTGGACTTTTAACGACTTGCAAACGCCAGCCTGGTGTCAGTGTGTGTCAGAGCGCCGCTGCTGTTCAACCTTATGTCTCATTTCCAGCTGTCAGGATTACCCAGCGCACGCTCAGAACTGGAAAACGTATCGCGGTCCAAACTGTGAAGCTGCACTTCGTCGCTGACAGTAGCGAGGGACGCTGCCAAGTGTTTAAAGGTTGTTCGAGGCCGTTATTTATTGTAGGGGAGGATGAATTTAATGGGGTATAAAACCGAAGGCTAGAACCACTGAATGATGGGAAAGTTGAGATAAGGTCATGTGAGAGACAGAGTGTGTGAGATAGAGAGTGTGTCTTTGATGACTAGCACTGGTTGCGGTTCAGTTTTGGTTGGCGTCACTGGTCAGACATCAAAACTAAAACCCCCCCACACACACAGAAACACAGAATCAGCTTTCTAAACTTGACCTCGTATCTTTTCCTTCCATTACACAGAAGCTCTCTCTCTTATCTCTCCCTCTGCTGTGTGTGTGAAACTTGCGGTCTATCTAGGGCCCAGACCAGGACCCGGAGTCCTCGGCGAGCTCAGAGATAAGAGCCCAGGACCGGACAGATAACGTGACATGCCCCTTTTACCTTGAGGCCAGACCACTACCAGCACTCATACTTCCAGGCTGCTGACCGCTGGGCTCCGGTGGTCACATGCGTACATGCTCCTGATGACCAACGCCTGCTATCGCCGTGATAGGACGCGCTAAGATACGGGAATAAAAACATTCTGGGAACTGAACAAACACGTCTCTGTGTGTTCCAGGACTGTGCTGTTTGAGCAAGGTACAAAAACCTGAAGCAGAGGCAAAGGTATGCCGATTTTCAATCCTTAATGCAGGTCAAGCTCTAAAACATGGGATCCTACGTTTCCCATTATGCAAATAATATAACCTGGTTTTATATTTAAAAGCCAAATTAAAGCTGTGGAGAGTCCCTTTAATGAGATGCTACAACATCTGTATGTGAGTGTGCATCCATCCAGAGGTTTCGGATGTCATGTGGTCTGTTCCAGGTATTTTCTCCCTTTTCACGTCTTCAAATTCGAGCTTTATTTTTGTCGTTTCTGTCTGCTCATTCGACAACAAATAGAGAAAGATCAGGAGGGGAGTTTTGACTGAAGCGTGTTTTTTAATTCTTTTATCTGACCTCAGCTGAACAATGTCCATTGAAACAACCTCACAAAGTTACAAACAAAACAATCAAGCGGACGGTAGACGCACGAATCTCACTGGTCGAGATCTGGACGGCGTTTGGTTTGATGTCGTGAGGCGACAAAAAAACGTTCTTTAATTCTTTAATTCCCAGTTTGACCCTCAGCTGAACAATGTGTTTTCAACCTCAAATGACCGTGAACCCTTCATTATACAGTGCTCGCTCTCCCCGAGAGAGAGAGTACAGAGGTGAAACACAGGGCTGAGCGTGTGCGTGTGTGTGCGTGTGTGTGTGTGTGTGTGTGTGTGTGTGTGTGTGTGCCGCAGCGCCGCATAAACAGTGGATTCAAAAAGGTATACAGAAAGGGCAACACAGAGCAAGCAGAGAAAAAGCAGAAACACAGAAAAAGAAAGACAAAAGAAACAATAAAAAAAAGGAAAGAAAGAGAGGAAAAAACAACAGAAGGATGGAAAGAAAGAAGAAACAAAGAGAAACATGATGGAGTACAATGAAACTGAAAAGTAGATGGGAAGAAAAAATCCTGATATAAAGAAAAAAACAAACCAGCAAACAACGAAAAGAGAGAAAAATCCTAAAAACGGGAATCCAAGAAAGGAAGAAAAAATAAACGAATGTACAGATAAATATGGTCAAAACATCCGGTCACACCAAAACGTGGTGCAGTTAAGCTCACGGACAAGTCACGAAACGGCAACGCTAGCGGCTAACTTATCTCAAACATGCTAGCCGGCTGGGCTAGCACTCATCAGTCCCAATGGCCTCTCTCTCCTAGGCTGCTAACCCTGCTAGCATTGTGTTCTCAGTAACTGTCAGCTAGCGAGCTAACTGGCTAACGGGACAAGGAGTTCATGCTGTTGAGGTGAGGTCAGGCCTTCACAAAAAGGTAGCGGACAGGTGCCAGACCCTGAGCGACGCATATCCAAGAGGAGGCTACGAAAACGGTGAACAACGGAACGAAAAACACAAATACAGTGAAGTGAAACACTAAACGGACAAAGCTCGTTCCAAAACAAGAATCTGGGGTTGGAGAGCACAGAGGGAGAGGCTGGATATGAGCCAGGTAGGCGCCGACAGTTAGCCTAGTTAGCACGCTAAAGTATTTATCCATTACAACAAAATGCAGCATTCCTGCAGTAGCAGCTTGCGCCTTCTGGTGGCGCCAAGCTGAATATTAACCAACAGTAAGTGATCGTGGCTGCACCGTACACCTTTAAATGGTTAAGAATAGCTGCAGCTGTCTCGCTCTGGAGCAGCTCAGAGCTCCAGTCTGATGGGCTGGCTGCCGCCTCCCTCTCCTCACCTCCCCTCTGCTCCGCGTCCTGGACTTCAGGCTCATGTTTACATTGATCACAACTCTGTCCGCATTACGTGTGCGAGGGTAACAAAGGAGGATTGTTCGGCCCGACGCTGCTCGGCTACGGCTGGAAAATCGCGGGGTTTAAACGTGGAAAAGAGGAGGAGACGGAGGAGACGGAGGGAGAGAATGGACGGAGGAGAATGTGGTGGTCTTGATTGCAAATGGGATTCCACATCCAGGTTTGCTAGAAAAATAAATGAGACTGTTACTGCCTGTGTGAGTCCTTCTCATTTCACAATCAAAGTGTGTGTGGTGCGTGTGTGTGTGTGTGTGTGTGTGTGTGTGTGTGTGTGTGTGTGTGTGTGTTCAGGATTTTCCAGTCAAGCCCCCTGCCCAGTACAGCAAACTGTGCTGGACATGCTGGTTTTCTTTCCTAATGGTGAATCCACGTCTCTGCCCAGCAGCCTGTCACTCAAACCGCTGTGACACCGCTTTAATGGATAAAACAGTTTCAGCCGAGTGTGTGTGTGTGTGTGAGAAAGAGAGAGAGAGAGAGCGAGGCAGAGAGGAGCGAGCGAGCGAGCGAGCGAGGCTGACCTCCGAGGTGAGGAGGTCAGACCTTTCAACACCTTCCCGAGACAGAACGCACTCCTTTCCCTCCTCCTGCGTCTCTCATCCTTCATTCTCTCCTCTCCGTCTCCATCCTTCATTTTCTTCCTCCCCCCTCCTCCCGCCCCTGGAGTTACCCCTCTCTCTAATCTCTCTCCCTCTGTGTTGTGTTTTCACCCTCGTCTTCCTGTTTTTGCCCCTTTAACCTCCCCCTGACCTCCCTCCTTTCTTCCCCCCTCCTCTTCACTCCTTATCGCTCTGTGGCCGATTCACTCTCTCCTCTCTCCTTCCTGTAAACGCCTCCGCTGACCTTTACCCTCCCTCCTCTCGTCTTATCACTGCCACTTGTTCGTCGTTTAAGTTCTCCTTCTGGTCATTTTCTGCTCCTCCCTCTCTCCTCTCCTCTTATTGCTCTTTATTTCACCCCTCTTCATCTTCCTATCATTTCCTCAAGTCTTCCTCCTTTTCATTTTCCTCCCTTCCTCCCTCCCTCTCTCACCACCACAAAATGTCCCTGGTTCTCACCCTTTTCAACTTTCCTGACCTCTCTCCTCTCCTCCATCCCTTCCCTGCTCCCCCCCAATCTCTCTCATTCTTCTCCTCCTTCGCTCCTTCCATCATCTCGCCGCCTTTACCCTTTCTCTAACCTCACTCTCCCTTTCTGCTCCCCCCTTCATCGCTCTTGTTGCCCGTTCATTTTCTCCTTCCTGTCAAAGTTCATGCACTTCCTGTCCCCCTGCCAGAGAGCCCCCCAGACACACACACACACACACACACACACACACACACACACACACACACACACACACACACACACACACACACTGAACAGAAACAGCCGACCCTCTGGTCGGGTTGGCCCGGTCACAGCTCCGACAGGCCTGCACACACATACACACACACACTTGTAGATGCACGCACACGCACACGCGCACACACACACACACACACACACACATTTACACACACTCACACACACCCCAAATGTGCAACTAAGCCAGTCATGGCCCAGTCAACACCTACACCCATGTCGCTTTCACTTTAACTGAGATGAGACACACACGTTCTCTCTTTCTCACACACACACACACACACACACACACACACACACACACACACATGCTCAGACACACACACACGCAGCAGTGGTTGGAGTGAAGCCAGGCTGGAGCTGGAGGCCTCATCTTACAGCATCATATACCTCTCTGTACATAAAGCCTGCGGTGACGCTGCTTGTCTGGGCGACGTGACCACACTCTGAACACCACGAGATCGTCACCAATCACGGACTTTAACCATGGCGGCGTCTCCTCTGATGTCTCTGCTCGTATTAGCTCATTACGGAAATGCATGCAGATTCATAAACAGGAGTACTTTACGGCAATGTTGGATTTCCAGGATTGGTGCACTGATCCCAACCCATGGAATGAAAACCACTTGAACTTGGGCTCAAGTCTGCTTGATTAAAAAGCATCAATACCGGTTTTGCTCCACAGAACATTGTTACTTCAGTCAGCGATGTGTGCATGTTAGCAGGAGAGCTCATCATCATCATCAAAACGGTTTACACTCGTTCACGTGTGCTGAGGTGCTCGTGGATCAATGTGAGGATAAAACATCACAAGCGACAGATGAACCTGTGGAGAGGCCTGACTCACCAGCACAGTGTAGATATGCAGACAGCGGTAAACTGGAGAGAAATCCACCAAGTCGTGAGCTCCCGGGACCTGCAGAGAGAAACATTCAGCTTCTGTAAGATCAGGCTGGAACAAAACACTAGAAGTTTGGCTACTTCACTGTTCAACACTCTTTTCTTAATACAGCCTTTTTCTTTATCCACCATTTTTCTTTACACATGTTCACAGGGCAAACAGTCAAAGCTCGTTTGCACAAGATGTCACATCGCTCGTGTTGTGGCTCGAACTGCAGATGGAGGGCAGGAAGTGATTTTCTACAACACACACTCAAAATGTCGATGTTTTGAGTCATTTACGATTGCTCAAGTCGATCAAACCGAGAAACCACGAAGAGCTTTTATCGAGTACCAATGGTTGTTGTTCAAAAGGGTGAAAAATTGACCGAAAAATACCGGAAAAGGCTTGTTAACCGTCTGCGGTCGGGAGGAGCCGAGTCGATAATGGTGGAAACGGTGTAACATCTGCTATCATTTTAATCTACGGTGACTTAAAGTAATAGCTACAAGCAACACGACGGTTTCACATAAGACAGCTGAACGTAAACAACGTATCCTGTCTTGTTTAGCGACGATCCAACGCAAGGGTGACTTACAACATATGTTCTGATTTTCTGTTTACACCTTTCTCTCGTGTTTTCATCTAAACTAGCACAGTAAGAACTTTCCTCCACCTCGTCCATTATGGTTTTCACTTCCTGCCCTCCATCTGAATTTAACGTTGCGTAACTGCAAACGATCTATTAGACAAACAGTTTTGCTTGAGAAATAAGTTCCAGTCTTTCCTTTCTTTCTCTCTTTACAAGCTTTTATCACTTTATTTATGTTATGGCTAATTAGCTGCGTCATTTAATTTGGATAAATGTCAGCTAAGTTTCACTTTAGCTGACAGAGAAACATCGAAACATCGCAGCACTTCATCACTTGGTCTGAAAGTCTTCTGACAGTGTCACCAGCCGTTCATACCTCCTTTCTTTCCATCCATCCCTCCGTCTAACCATCCCACATTCCAGTCCTTCCTCTCTACCCACATCCTCTGTCTTCCGGAGAACAACACAGTGGCAATTTACCCATTTTAACACACACACACACACACACACACACACACACACACACACACACACACTAAAACCATGTGCCCTCTTGCCCTCTGGAAAGTTTGCTTTCTGTAAAAATCATTGGAGGCGCAGCACAATGCCAGCTTTGATGTAACCGCACACACAGAGTCCTGAAACAATACGAACACACAAAGAGTCACAGCACTTAAAGGCAGAGGTGGAGGCAGAGGAGGGACAAAAAGGACAAAGGGAAAGGAGAGACACAAGCAGGTACATGGAGCTTAAAGTGAACTGAACATGAATGAGAGAAAAAAATGTGAGGAACAAACCAGAAACAGACAGACAAACAGGCAGAGGTGAAACAAAAGAGAGCGATGAGATGATGGAAAGTGTGAAAAAGAGGTGTTAAAGTGAACAAGAGAGCAGCACTGAAGGTAAGAAAAAGGCCAAGAAAAGAAGAACAAAGGCAGCAAGGGAAGAGAGGATACGGAGACACAGGGGGACGACTGTAAATGAAGGGAGGGGGAGGAAAGGGAAAGACATGGCAGGGGCAGGGATGGCGTGAGGAGACGACGGCTGCGGCGATGCCAACCATCGGCGCCAACGCGGTCGTAACCCTGGCGGCCGCGGGGTCAGGCCTTTGTTCGAGCCAAGGTCTTCCCGTGAAGAGGGTTGAGTCAAGTTTACAGGACGTAAATAAGCCAAGGGGACGACAGGGACCTTAAAACAGAATGGTAGCACGGGGGTGACAAGTTCAGCTCTATTCTCTTCAGCTTCATTGTATTTGGCTTTCCTTGAGTGTGAACAACAAGGGCTGCAAAAAGGACTTTTGATCCCGCGAGGGATGGCTTGAAGAGTTCAGTGCCGAAATGTTTTGTGTCCATTTTGTATTAATGACCGAATTTCTACAAGTTCGTCTTCTGGACAGTCTGTAAACATGTTACTGACGAGCTCAAACGGCCGGCTCGTCTTCAGACTGGTTTGACTGTGGCCGTGTTTCTGAAATCTTTGTGGCTGAAAATAAAACAGTGTCATCTCCTTAAGTTTCACTGAAATCTCTTCCAACAATTAGAAAAACATGATGCCAAATGTTGCAGTGAAAGAAGTAAAACTCAGCCACAAGTTGCCTTTGAGCAAGACCTACAAACTAAGTACAAATGCCGCCGGTTATTAACCTTGGTAAAATGTGGCGGACTCCGTGGAAGCAAAGCGAAGCAAACAAAAACAACACGCTAACAAAAACATAACTATGAATATTATATTACATTTCTGCCTGAATCCAACACGCTGGACCTGTATAAGTAACTGTATAAACACAACTGAGTGACTGAAAATGGAGAAAAACCAAAGAGTGAGCGACAGAAAGCAAGAAGGTTATCAGGCTTTAAAGCAGGTTCATCCGTCCCTCCATCCTGAGGAGAAACCCGTCAAAGGTTTGATCAGGATCAAGATCACAGATCGCATCCCCACCAACCAATCAGAGACGAGCGGGATGATGGATGTGGGTCAGACTGATGTTGGAGACTAAAGGTCACCTGCAGCTTCAGTGCTTTCATGTGTTCGTGTGTGTGGTTGCACTTCTCTCACTTCATCATCCTCCTCTTCATCCTCCACATCCAGGATGCCAGAGTCCTGTTCCGACACCGGACTGCCACCCTGTCCGCCGCTGTCCGTCCCCGCCCCAGCCGCCGGCGCCTCCTTCCTGCCGCGCCGGCCAATCAGAGCCCTGGGCTGCGTGGAGACGGAGCTGTCCAGCGAGCGCTGCAGCTGGGCCTGAAGCACAGAGACACACACAGACAGAAACAACGGTCAGACTGGAACTGCTCTGTTCGCTTCTACTCCAGTTTTTTCCTACATTTCCCAGAACACTTTTCAAAAGCCACAGAAGAGGAAGGGGAACTTGTTGCATTTAGGTTCTGGCGCAACTTCACAGCAGTGGAGTCTCTTTGATTTTCAGGGTCTGACACCAAAACCAGATGTTCACTGATAACAATGACACACCTTCTGCAATCAGACTCCACTGTAACATGTGCTGCCGTTACACTTTCTACGAAGGACACACAGAAATCAAAAAACACACGGCAAACAAAAGGGAAATGCAGCATTCTGTCAAGAAAAAAACATGTAAATCCTCTTGGGCGAGTGAGCAATAACGCCTCACGTTTGCATGATTCCCCTTTTCAAGAGTTTCGGGAAAAGCTTTGAAATTGCGGACAGTGTAATGAGGTCACCGGTCGAGACCTTTGAGTCAAACCTGCCACTCCTAGTCCCATGAAAACACCCGTGGAAATGACCTATAAAAGTGATTCACCAAAGCCCCAAAGGATACACCAGAGGGAAAACAGCAAGACAGGAAGGGAAGAACAGGAAGGATGAAGAGTCCAAAGAAACCAAAGAAACCAAAAACAAAGCGCACTTTAAAGACATGGACGACTTCCATGTTTGATCTGTTCTGGTTGTTAAAACCTTCATTTAAATGCAGCTGCATTGGTAACATCTACGTAAGCGTCTGTAAGTATCACAGAGAAAAACAAAAACAGGCTTCAAATATGCGTCTGTTTTACAATAATATGATGTGTAGCATACGTCTGAGCAATCATCTTATCAGTGAAGTTTACCAAAATGCACAGACATAAGAGAGGGTGGGGCAAAGACAGCAGGAAATGGAAATTCAGTGCAGTTTTCCACAGAACAATGCGATGTGTAACGCAATATCTGATGCAAACCGTGTCCTGTCTATGAAACCGTGTGGGGAAAACAGAGTATTGTGGGAAATGATGCATTCGCTCCCTCTGGGGCAGCGTTGGACCAGGAGCACTAAAAATAAAAAGAATCAAACAGGAAGTTTTGGTATCCAACACAAAATGAAAACACTTTTCGTAGAGAGGGCCAAGCCCACCTCGAACTCCTTCAACAGGGAAGCTTCATTTTCTGTGACAGGAAGTGTTTCGGTCCGTACTGTGTTTTGGTTTTGCCGATTTCTTGGATTCGTTCACCAAACGCCGCCAACTCTTTAGGTTTCAGCGCTCATCCCGACGGCGAGGCTCGTTCACAGCTGGGCCACCGAAATATTTCTGTGGGAAAACCTTGTGATGGGGGGGGAAAAACCCCCTCAGATCTAAGCTGAGTGCATCTTTCCATCCACACCCAGATCCGCCTCAGGTCCTTTTGAAAACCTTCGTGAATGCGGCCGCTTCCTCAGCTCGCCGGCGCCAGCACGTAGCCTACCTCGCGGACTTAAATCTGTCGATAAGGACGTCAATAGATGCGTCAGAGACTTCAAGCGCCTTGATTTGCCCCTTTAATGACAACGGTAATGAGAAAAACTGGTGTTCATAGGAGGGTGGATATGCACAAACCCGGAAGAACACAATATCAGTGATGCTGGGAGAATACAATGCCATCTTTGATCTAATGCCCACACACACACACGCACACACACACACACACCTCCAAGACGAATGAGTCATATAAAACACAAACAATCACAACAGTGGAAAGTCTCGTTCCTCTGCATGGAAGAAATGTGCCAAGCTGTGCCCTCGCTTTTCAAGAAAGAAGAACGGCTAACAAACAACGAGGCCCGAAGAATCCAACAACCAAAACTCACGAAATCTCCCAGCAGAAAACGAAGCGACACAGACCTCAAACACACAAAGCGAAGAGTCGTGTTTGGTCGGCAACACTCTCCCTCCACACGGCATTCCTTTCTAATCCCCCAAATGGCCTTTTTCTTTCTTTCCACACACAAATTAACATAACTAGCCCTCAAAAGACAGCAAGCCATGAAAGACAGGCATGAGGGAGCTGGTGGACGACACAGAGGAGCATCTTTCCAGCGTGCGACGCCGCAGATACAGACGTCAGCACCTACGTCAGGAAATTCCACTTAGCGGTCGAATTTGGCGCTTCGCCGTTCTTCAGCAGGTGGATGTCTGTTCTGAGGAATGCTGTGCACACACTCGCACCGCCATTCACCCCCACCCACCACATAATACGCCTTTGGTGGCCTTTCTCCTCAGGGGTGGCACTCGAAGCTCAAGTGCAGGAACGTGCGTCATCTCTTCTGCACAATCCCAGAAGCAAAGAGGGAGAAAACATGGGAAAAAGAGGCAGACAGAGCGCGGCGTGGGGGACGATAAGGAGAAGAGGCAGAAGGAGAAAAGAGCGAGGGAAATGTGGTGAAGAGGAGACAGAGAGGAGATGAGAATAAGATGGCAGCAGAGGAGGCGCGAGGACGCAAACTGCCCGAGAGGAGGCGAGAACAAACTGCCGGGGTTGAGGAGCAGAATCAGAGCCACACTATAATCCATTTAGTGCAAAATGACTCTAAATATTTCTAAAATGATCTGATATTACACTGTGGCAACACCACAAGGCAGCCCCGAGATAAATATGTGCTGCGTGGCTTCGCTGACAAACTTCAAGGCAATTTGCAGTCCTCTGTGTGCATTTGCGGGCTGAGCGTGGAAATTGACAAAAATTACAAGTGAAAGAGCAAAGTTGCAGTGATCTCCTTGTTGACAAGCGGTTTAAACTGTCTGTTTATTGTGGGAAAGTTGCAACGATTTGTGAAAAACAGGCGTCCACGGCATCCTCTGAAAAGGAAATGGAGGTTTATGTACTGACCGTAGATTATTTGCAGTTTTTTTCAAAAGAGCTCGTACTTTGGGAAACCCAACACAAGTAATCACTGCCGGCAGCGAAGTTGTTTTCCAAAACAACTTGTCACCAAAAAATGAGAGAGACCGAAAACATATACTTAATGACAAGATCTGAGCAAACCGAGGTACTTCTAACTGCCTGTGTTTGCTTAACCGAATGACAGAACCAGTCCAGAAAGATGATGCATGTCAAACTCCACTGAATCCCATCAGTCGTCTGTTCGCGAGGCGCTTTGGAACACGGACCTGATACTTACGATGCACATCAGTTTCGACTATTACAAGAGGAGCGAAGCCTGCATCTTTTTGTGCATTAGCTTTGTCCAACAGCAAACCGCAGGATAAACAGAGGCCCAGCAGGCTCTTTATTAACAGACTGGTATCGATGTCTGGTCTGTGGAAATGACCGATTCACCTCCAGGTACCACGGACGACAAAACTGGTGCTCCTGATGCATCACGTCCAATCGATGATATGCACACTGACAGCGAGCGGAAGCACTTTTGGATGAAAAAGACATGTCGCTCGGTCATTTTGCAGGTGGACTGTCAGGCTGTTTGCACCATTGTGATTTGTGTTTAACATCCTGCAGTTACATCCGCGCAATATCTTGTGCAATAGTACCTAATTTTAAAAAAAATCTGGCAAATATGAGCTACGACCAGCAGCCCATTACCTTATATTATCTTAGCATTAAGACTGGAAACAGTGAAAGAGCTAACCCGGCTCAGCCTGTTAGCACCTCTAAAGCTCATCAATTCACACGTTTTACCTCATTTGTTTGATTCGTACAAGAAACAAAGTGGAAAAATCTCCACGAAGGCTATTTCTGTCCAATAAACTGCCCGAGCTTTGGGGGCTTTTGGGGGTGACGGCTGTTTCATAGGATGACACTGCACATCGAACCTCAAAGCTTTCTGAAAACTGTTGAGAAGTACTCAAAGCACAGTGAAACAGAAATATCAAAGCAGCAAAAGCACTCCATATTAAACGACTCGGACGAGGATCAGGAGCAAAAACCTGACGGGAACATCCCCACCATAGATCACAGTCTGGCAGGCAGACCCCGAGCCAGAAGTAATGGTGTCCGATGGCAGCGAACCGCGGAGCATTACTCGGCAGACGACACACACAGACGCACAGTGACTGACACAGCGACCCACAACCGTCTACGTTCATCGCCCCGGTGATGGTTCAATACGCCGACCCAGCGCGTGCCCTCCGCCACCCCCGCCGCACACACACACACGCATGTGTGTGCTCAGTAACTAGATACAGGTAATCAATCTTCCTCCACTTCACAGGCCCAACAATCTGTTTCCCATTAGTGTGTGTGTGTGTGTGTGTGTGTGTGTGTGTGTGTGTGTGTAAAACTACTGAATACACAGCAGAAGCTCTGAACTTCACTGAAAGTGAATAAAAGAAAGAAAAAAAAAACGGGGGGAGCAAGAAGAGGAAGGAGGGAGGGAAGTGGATGGAAAGATGAGGAGATGGAAAAGACGGAGGAGAGGAAAAGACAGACGGACGTCTTGAGGGGGGAAACATGATGTGACAGAGCAGGAGAGGAGGAGGAGGAGGAGGAGGAGGAGGAGGAGGAGAAATGACGAATGTGAGGGGAGAGCAGAAAAGAACGACTCCTCTCCTCCCTTTACTCTCCTCTATCTTGTCCTTCTCCCCTCTGATTTCATCCCTCTCCTCCTCTGACCTCCTTTTTCGGAGCGGCCACCTGTCTGCTGTTAATGGCGTCATCGAGACAACACCAACAAACCAACGAACGCTCCTCACAACATCTCAGAGCAGGAGGTGAACATCTAACAGAAGGTCAAATCCCCCCCCCCCCCCCCCAATACAGCCGCCATATTTCCTCTTCCTCCCTCTTCGTCTTCCACTGTTTACCTCTTCCTACACTCATCCCTCTTCCTCTCCTTTCCCTCCTATCCCCCATTCACCTCCTTCTTGATCTTCACCTCCCTCTGCTCCTCCTCAGCTTGACCATGATCTTTCCCTTTACTTCCAGCGTCTTCCTCTTCTTCCTTTCCCCTCCTCATCATCTCTGTTGTCCCCCTCCTCCTCCCCTTCTCTCCCTCTTTCCTCTGCATCCATCGTTTGTTCCCAAACCACCTTTCTCCCCCTTTTTCCTTTCTCCATCTCCACCCATCTTCCTCCCTCATCCCTCTTCCTCCTCCTCCTCCTCCTCTTCTATGGGCATGTGGCAGCAGACAATAGCTCCATTGTAAGCCCTGCGCTCTCCTCCGTCTCCTCCCTCCATCCCCTCCTCTTTTCCCCAGATCTATTTATTTTCACATCCTTGGTGGAGGGAGCTGTAACGACGGCCGGGTACAGAGAGTTAGAGCTAATTTGGAACAGAGCGCGGCGGAGAGACACGCTGTCTGAGCGAGACAGAGATGGAGAGACAGGAAAAATGAAGTGGGATAAGAAAGAAGGAGGGACAAAGGAGAGGAAGGAAAGAAGAGGAGCTCCTGATTTGTCCGTCCACGCACACACACTTAGGGGGCTTCTGATTGAGTGCGAGCGCTCTGCGCCAAACATGTGATACAACACCATAATCCCAGTATCAGTATCAGGACTGCTGGACCACTGGGGTTTCCATAATCTCCCTTGTAATTAGTGGTTAGAAGAGTTAGCGGTTAGCTTCTTCAGTGACTGCAAGTGGATTTTCTGTGCCAGTGATTCTCAAATTGCGGTCCCAGGACCCCCCAGCGAAGGTCACTGAAGGGTTCAGGGTGTGTGAATGTGGAGCAGGGAGGACTTTTACTGAATTTACTGAAGAGCGTCGTAGTTTCGTTTCAATCACGATGAGGTCCTTGACTGCAGTGAAAAGCAGTGTTTGGACCCACAGACGGGTGACAAGTTGAAGGAAAACCTGAGGGGTCGTCTTACGGTGTTGGCCTCCAGAGCACCTTCAATGCACCTTGTCATAGATTCACCAATTTGGTGCTCAGCTGGGTTTTGATCAGGTGATCGTGAATTCACATCGTCTTCATGCTCATGGACTCTTTCAGTGACCCCTCGTTCCCACAAACTCTGATGTGTGGATGAGACCTTCACTGGTCAACCAGCAGCAGCACTGGTTTGGATTAAGAGTGAGAAATGATCCTCTAGTGACATCTAGAGGACAAAAGCCATTAGACCCCACAATCCATGCAGCAGCATTCCCACTGTTTCAATGTGTTTTAGAGGGGTCAACAGTTTGGGCTGCAGACCACCATCTAATGCCAGCAGAGATAAGTGACTGATGTCTGATGACCTCTCTACAGAAGACATGCCCTGCCAGCAATATAAAGATATTTTGATGACACAACACTCAGAGACACTTGGACACTTCCAAGAATGAGGACCAGCTCTCACTATTGGGCCAACCAGGCAAACCAATCCAAATCTCAAGCTTTGGTCATCTGCAAAACAAAACTATTTCATGGCACTTGTTGCATCGTACAATCACAATCACAGGAATTCACTAAAGCCTAAACGGCATTTTTAACTTGCTCGTTGGGATGTCAGAACGAGGGAAATCACTCAAAGACGATCAAAAAACATTTGGTTTCGATCAGTTTCCCAATTAATCGACTGATCGCTGATAAAAATTCACTTTGTTTCATCCATCTTCACCAACTCTGCTCGTGAGTCCTGAATACAGCTGCCCACTACACTCAGTGGCCATTTTATTAGGCACACCCACACTCCAAACGCGCCAAAACAAACAGATATTCACAATGACGAGCAGGTGTACAGTTGTACCTAATAAAGTGGCCACAGAGTGTATATTCAGCTTCAATAAGTGCAGCTATCAACCACCAGCCAACGGCCATTTTATGTCCACGTGAACTTGCTTTAAAAGCCGACACGTTCAGGATGTAAGGCCACAGATTCATTTCCACCTGGACGGAGCTCGTTAAGACGCTTCTCTGCACACAGGAAGTCATGAATCACAACTCACGCAGCTAATCTGTCAAATCTCATTCACACACTGCTGGCAGGGAGCTACCATGCAAGGTACCAGTCTAGCCACTGGGAGCAATTTGCAGAACGAATGGGACAACGTGCCACAAACTGGGGATGCAGCATTTCTAAGGTATGGATCTTATATATGTATCAGTTACTATGTAAACAGAGGAAGTCGTGATTACTACACCAGAGACTGCGCAGCCACTTTTCTCAGAGTCTCCATCCGCTCATATGTCTGTCGTCAACCTCTCCTTCCTCATTCCCATCCCACCCCTTCATCCTGAAATCCCATGGAACGACATTCCCCAAATAATGGAGGCACACAAATAAACAAGAGGCCTCACTTTGAGCTATGGACACCGCAAGAGAACACAAAACACACAAACAGACACTCATATATAACTTCCTTGGCCTTGGAAAACAGAAAAACAATTAGGTAAGTGCTGAAAAGCAGGGTCTCTCTGCAAGTGTGTGTGTGTGTGTGCGCGTGTGTGTGTGTGTGTGTGTGTGTGTGTGTGTGCGTGTTCATTGACAAGCCATCATGGCGTCTCCTGCAGCGCCTACATGCTTGTTTACTGGCAGTGGAACCACAGAGCAACACACACACACACACACACACACACACACACACACACACACACACACACACACACACACACACACACACACAGGCTGCTTCTGATTAACAGACAGAGAGGGAAAGACATGATGGAGAACAAAAAACAATTGTTGTATAAGAGCCAGTAACACTGTGCAGCCCTTATCAGCAAACACACACATATAAATCCACTGATGTTAGTACACACAGGTAGCAACTACAAAATGTGCTGAAGCAGGAAGACTCACACACTCACATTACAATATCTATTTGAAAGATTATCCTGTGGGGACACTGAAAACAGAAAATGAGGTAAAGGGTTCGTAGCCGTGCTAGCAGCGAGGTTCCAGCAATGGCGGTATTAGACTGAAGTATCTCAACAACCTTGAGATGGATTGCCACGAAATTTGGTACACAAATTCATTTCCCCCTCTGGGTGAACTGCAATGACTTTGGTGGCCCTCTGACTTTTCCTCTAGCGCCCTCATCAGGTTAAAACGCATCGGATTTATGACCAAAAACATGCAAAATTAATTTGTTTAGTACTCATCCGAAAATGTTAGCATGCTAACATGCTAAACTATGATTGTGAACATGGTGAACATTACACCTGCTGTTGGTGCTGTCACTGTGAGCACGTTAGCACGGTGATGCTAGCATGTAGCTCACAGCACTGCAGTGCACGAGCACAGCCTCACAGAGCTTCAGGCACGGCTGCAGACTCTCAGTGCTGCCAGCGTGTGTGCGTCTCAAGGAGAGGATGTGTGTCCTATCTTGTCCTTTCTTGGAACATTGTGGGATGGAACAAATGCATTTAGCTCAGGATTACTGGAAACTGTTTTGATGCATTTTCCACTGATGGAAAAATGTTACAGGCGTGTGAATCCTCTTTTCGCGATGCATCAGCCAAGTGTGTGTGTGTCTGCGTGTGTGTGTCTGTGTGTGTATATTTGTGTACCTGCTTGATGGCGGTCTCTCCGATCTTGTCTGAGTGCTTCCGGATGCTCTCCAGGAAGTCTCTCAGCTGCGACATGGCCGTGTCCCGGATCTGGATCCTCAGTTTGGGGATGTTTTCGGCCATAATGGAGCAGAAGCGGTACTGACCGGCCCTGGGAAGACATGTGTGCTCCAGCTGCTCCAAGGTCCGCAACGCCGGGTAGTACCTAACACAAAGCATGTGAAAAGGTCCACTCGCATTATTTATTCAATCATGCAGTCAGTTGACTTCTTATGAGCTCACTTTAAACCTAATCAGATTTGGTTCTCGCCAGCCTTTCACCTCTGACGCAGCAGTTAACGCTAACAGACACGCAGCAGTAAAGCAACGTCCTGCCTGTCAGACGGATGACGAAAAGCAAGCACAAAACACACAAAGATAAACACGAGCACACACACACGCAGAAATAAACACACTCAGATACACCTCAGGGATCTTTGGCAATACAATATCCCCCGAACGCCTCACTCCACCTCACTCCACTGCATCTCTCACACACTTTCTCTGGCTGCTGGCTGACCTCTCGCTGCTCTCTGAGAGCACAGCAGCCACAGGACAGAGAGAAGTAGAAAAACACACAAACAAATGACAAATTTATGACCAACCAGACTTCTGTCTACAGGTCAGGCCAAGGGCAGGGAGGGGGGATAAGAGTGAGGCAGCGGCGCCTCTGTACCAAGCACTCTTGCTCCACCTAGTGGCCGCAGGTGAAGGAACGACAGTCAACATTTACTCATGCAATAAATGCTCCAACGCATTTTCAAACATCAGTATATGTTCATCACACATCTGTAACATGTCGGGATAATGACCTGAAACACATGAGACCACATTAAAAAAAAAACACGTTAAGCCTGCTGCTTCCTGTCACTGCAAAGATCATTTTTAATGTTTCACTGAAGATGATGAAGGTTTTTCCATCAGTCTGGCATACTTTCCACCATCTGCTCATCAGCTCATTCTGTATTTTTACACGACTTTGTATACTAATAACTAACATCTCCTCAGAGCCCCAAATGTCAACACCTGAAGGCCGCCTCCTTCGCTGCCTTTTCATCGAATTTTACAAACCTTTACCTGCAGGAAATGTCGTCGACACACCCAAGCTTTAGATACTCAAACTAAAGGTGTTTGGATTGAAGAGAAGTCAGGTGTAACGCACCTTTTCGCCCTCATCTGCTCCTGAAGTCTGCTGTACATCTCCAGCACTGAGGAAAACACAGACATGAAGCGAACGTGTTGTAGTAAACATTTCTGGGAATCTTTTATGTTGACGGCCATGTTTGAGTGCATCTCGTGCTCCGGTCTGCGTTACCTGGCAGGCAGTGCGCCAGTTTGTCGATGGTGGTCGCGATGTTCCTCTGCTGCACTCGACACTGCTTGAGCTCCTCCATAGAGCTGGTGAGCTGGAAAGAGGAGGCGAAGAGAGCAGCGTGGGTTAAGAAGAAAGACGTCCTGATTGGACAGAATTAATATTCATGTCAACTCACCTCTTTGCCATCTTCCTGGAGACGCCTGTTGGTGTCGATCACCTGACTCTGAGAGAGAGAAACAACGAATGAGAGAAGAGAATGGAGAGTGAGAGTCTTTGTGACACAGCGCCTCCGTGCTCCTCGTCCCTCCTCACCTTGAGTTTCTGCGCCTCCCCTCGCACTTTGAGCAGCTCTGTGATGGAGTCGACGAAGCCCTGGAAGTGATGGTTACACATCTTCTCAATCTCTCGGTCGTGGTTTCTGATCCGGGCGTCCAGCTTCTCCATGAAGAGGCCATGTTCCTGACCGTCGTACACCGACCTGGACGCAGAGACAGCGAGGACGGCGGGTAAGAGGAGGCGGGACATTTACCTTCTTTTCAAATCCTCTCAAGTCTGAGATACGCTTTGGGAATTTTGATTTTACACCTAAAAACTGGATTTTTCCATCTTTTTTGCCTGAATCATATAATAATAATTGTATTATTAGACTTCTACATTTTTTTCTGTGTATTTTACGACTTTAAAGTCAACAACAATGCTTCACTGAATTTCAAGAAAGATTTACTCCACCTACAGACTTCAACATGGCATCAGCTGAAACATTAAAATCCACTTTCAGCCACTTACTTCTATGTGTTGAAAGCAGCCT
The DNA here is from genome assembly GCF_051107435.1 of Chaetodon auriga. Classification (NCBI taxonomy): domain Eukaryota; kingdom Metazoa; phylum Chordata; class Actinopteri; order Chaetodontiformes; family Chaetodontidae; genus Chaetodon; species Chaetodon auriga. The sequence continues at coordinate 3,131,929 of NC_135097.1, forward strand.
TGCTGGACAATGAAATAATCGCAAAAGACACGAAAGACAAAGAAATTACAGAAAAATTCATTCAAGTCGTCGAGACAGAGAAAGGAGGGAGGAGAGGCATGAAGAGGAGGAGGAGAAAAATGGAGAGGAAGCCAAACGAAGAGTAGTAGAAGAAGAGAGGAAGTGTAGTTTACTGCTTCATCAGTGATGCTGTGCATCGTTTAGCTACCCAAGAGGAACAAGGACAAAACAGAGGCAGAGGGGTGGTGGGGCATCCAGCTGTGGAATGAGTGCATCTGCAAAATGCATCCACCAGAGGGCGATATGGCAACACTCATTACTGTACGGTCTCAGGTCGGAGCAGCCACAAACCACAGCAGAGCAGTGTCCAGTTATCAGCATCAGCCACACTCCTCCGGTGCAGTTAGAGTCAGCTGCAGGGTCGTCAGCTGGTGCCACCTTTGACTGACGTTTGGGCCCCTAGCCAGAACATCTCCGGGTGGGGGGGGCAGTGGCTGCGTGGGCACGTCTCCCTGCAGCTGACCTTACTGGGGTGTCTGGCCCCACAAAGTGTCCCTCCCTCCTGCGTAGCCACAGCCAGCAGCTAGCTCTCTCTGCCCCCTCTGCAGACTTGTGGCCATCGTTTCTGAGTGTGTGAATGGGTGAATGCTGGCTGGTGTTGTGGTCGGTAAGAGCAGAAAAGCACCATATAAACACAGTCATTCACCATGTACACAGAGGAAGTGACGAGGTGCTACTGGCAGCAAACATCACTCACAGTAAGCCAGCTACGAAACAAACCTTCACAAAGTCACATATGTCTCCAGAGATAGAAAGATTAAAAAACTGGTTTCGTGGGATGTCTGCCTGTCGGTCAAGATACCACCAAGAGCCCGAAGATACCACGAAACTAAAAGTTCAGCACGTCTCCTTCCAAACACTGCAGTATTTCTGTGTACAAGCCTTCTCTGTGATAGTGATCACAGTTCTTCCTGTGTTTTCTCCCTTCCAAAAACAGCACGCACACACACACACACACACACACACACACACACACACACACACACACACACACACACACACACACACACACCTGTGTATGGCTCGAATCCACCACCCTTCCTCATGTTGACCAGGAAATGCCCGACTTGTACAATAGAGAGCAGGTCTGACGCCACAAAGTGCTTTCTTTAGACACTCACACTCACACTCACACACACACACACACACACACAAAGACATTCATAGAAACAAGCCACACATCTAAAATTAATACAGTGAACTACAAGAAGGTTTGTGTGTCCACAGTCTGAAGGACCACGGCCTTCTGCAAACAATGAGTTACTCAACGAGGTCACTGGCTGCTAAAATAAACACAGAAATGATATTAATACAGCAAATGATTGAGGGTGTGTGAGAAACCAGAGGACAGCATGCTTATTATTATTATAATAGTTTTGGTTTAGATGACGAGTGTGTGTGTGTCAGCTGGTAAGAGATCACAACTGAGGCTCAACATGAATAATCCAGATTAGTTTTCTCAGGACTTGGATCTTAATTACTGTGGTTCAGCGGCGTCATCAGCAGTACAAGAGACAGACGCGGTTACTTCATTCCCCTGTGAAGTCTCCAAACAATAGCCGGCTTCCTGACAGAGTGAACCAGTATGAGCTGTTAGCATGTGTGTTAGCGGTGAGTTATCCCACAGCGCCTGGTACTGCCTGGAGCACGGTCCAGTGAAATCATCTCAATCATCGTCTCTCAGCTCTGAAACTGTGAAACTGCCTATTTTAAGGCACTGAGGAGATTAAATGAGACCCAACTTTACATCAAAGTAAAACATCTAGAGACAGACTTTGCTCTCTCAAACTCTTCTCCTTCATAAGTGCATAGAAAGCAGAGGAAGAAAGGAGGGATGCAGGATTTGAGAGGAGGAAGAGGAGGAGAAGATGGCTGGCTGGATGGATTTAGAAAAGTCAGAGAGCAAGGAGCACGGACAGGAAGACGTTCAAGAAATGTGCAGCCATGACATCATTGTACACAGCTGTGTGTGTGTGTGTGTGTGTGTGTGTGTGTGTGTGTGTGGACCACTGGGGACTGCTGGCTGCTCAACAGTTGGTTAAATAGGATCTTAACCTGCTTATGATGAGCACACCAACTCCTGAGTGTGTGTGAATGGATATGTGTGAGTGTGAGTGTGAGTGTGAGTGTCAAGTGGAGACTGATGATTCAGCAGGGTGTGTGTGTGTGTGTGTGTGGGCTGTAACAAGCTTGTGGTAAGTCACTCCCTCCAATCCCTCACTAGTGCAACCCTTCACACACACACACAGTGTTTGGGCCATGCTAAACGTCTTTAAGGTGACAACACTCCACACAGAGAGAAACAACATGGCTGACATCAGAGGACCAACAAGCGTGGACCAGGACCCACACGGCCTTTAAAACCCAGGGACTCCTGTGACAGACGAGGGGGACGCGGCATCACAGGACCCCCATCAAAGACTGAATGGACACCGGAAACTGACATCAGCTGTCTGCAAACCAAACATCAAAGCCTGGACGGGGAGAGGGTCAAAGGTCACTGAGGTTTCAACCAGACAAGACCACGAGTCCACAGCCGTGCCAGCAGCTCTTCAGCTCGTCCATTACTGCCTTATTTTCTATAATATAAATGTCTGAGCTGTCCCATGCTATTCTAATGACCGCCTGTCAGCCAATCAGAGACGAGCATTTTCCATGGCCATGAAGAAGAAAACCACATAATGAGCACACACACAAAGGTTCCCTGTCATTAATGGCTAAATCTGACGAAACTCACCAGCTGCACGCTGCCGAGCGCAGGGTGGAGTTCAACACACACACACACACACAGACACACACACACACACACACACACAAAGAGGGAGCTTCATAAAGTTGTTGACTGGGGTTTGTCTTGTTCGCAGCGGCGTGGCTGGAGCGGACTGATTGGATTGGCCGACGCCGGCGTACAGCGCACCTTGAGGTGAGCTCAGCCGCAGACAAAGGTTGCGACGCATTCAGCTTTTTCTGAAGCAACACGCACGAGCAGCACGATCGGTGGGCGACAGGCCGGAAGCGACTCACGGCGAGGTCGAATCCACTGAGACATCTGATGGAAATCTCTGTGTTCTGACGGCGTTCGGCTGAAAACAGCACGAACTCCATCGATGCGACTAGTGCCGACACGTTGAGCAGATTTATGAGACCTGACATTTCAGATCCTCTATGAAATACTTGCAGTTTTAAATAAAGTTGTGTAAACAAATGAAGACGACCCCGCAGGCGTTCAAACTCTGAACGGCTCGTCTTTTGGCTGCTCTTGCGGTGATGTAACTTATATCTGAGAGCAACATGACCCGACAGCGACGCAGACAAACCATGCATGTGCACACAGGAACAGAGAGATGTGTGTGACCGTGTGTGTGTGAGTGTGTGTGTGCTTTGTGTACGTACAGTAAGTGTGACAATCAGTCACGTCAGCTGCGTTGCTCCCTGTCATTTCTCTGCTTTGTCGTCCATATTGGCTCCAAAATTAAATCTTTTCACGGCCAACACCGAAAAACTCAAACGAGTCCAGAAAGATCTGATTTAGTGACACAAATTCAGGATCTGAGCGAGCGTGAAACATGGTCACAGTCCGCCCTTCTGTTCCTGAGTGATGCTGCTGAACAACGGCCAGAAAACGAAACATTGTGACGTCACAGTGAAGCTGACCTTTGACCTTTGGGATGTAAAATGTCATCACTTCATCATTTTATCCTGTGAGACATTTGTGTGAAATCTGGTCACAATTAGTGGACGAACTCTTGAGTTATGGGATGTCCGTGAGAACGTCCGTCCATAACCAGTCCAGCTATCGCAGCGCAGCCTCTAAAAGTCTGAAAATCGTACAAACTGCTTGTTTTCTCCGACCAACTGCTGATCAATTAATCGTTTAGTGTTTTCAGTGTGAATTTAAAGCCCCTATAACACAGTCCAGCCACGACAAATGACTTCAGATTAGAGCTTCACAGTCACAACAACCATCAACACAAAGAGCTGCTGTGGGGTTCAGTTACTGACTGATTACTGTCATTTTTCCGCCTGCATATCGCGGTACACACGACACAGTATAACACCTAACTCCATGCAGGGGACGTGCAGACAGACCCAGGAGCTTCCTGTCTGTAGGTGAATGTTCGAGGCTGGAGGGGGTCGGCTGACTGTTCAGCTCCTGTCAGATCCATCCTGAGCTACTCTGCTGTCAGCGAGGAATGCTGCAGCCGGCCTCGACCTGCACGCTGCAGGAACACACACACACACACACACACACACACACACACACACACACACACACACACACACACACCTCAAACTCTCACTGCCAACCTGTTTTTCCTGGCTGTTTGAAGAGTCTTAGCTCTTAGGAAAGACTCCTTATGACTGAAAATACATATGAACTAATCAATTTTATGCTAAATCGCTGCTAAATGACCCCTTTTTTTAGGAAACATCTTCTAAAAAGTAACACTGTTGCTCAATCAGAGGACAGAATAAGGCAAGTCCTTAAAAAGTAAAAGAGGGCTGAGATTACATGATCAATAAATCTACATTTTGTTTTTATGATTCATAGTTTGGCAAATTAAATGTTAGAAAATAATGAAAAATGCCCCAAAATACTGAATTAACTATAAAAGAAACCTAGAAAATAGTCACATTTGAGGAGCTGGAACCAGAGAGGATTATCAAAACTATTACCAATTAACTTTGTGTTGATCAGCTAATTGATTAACTGGCAACTCATTTCAGCTCTGAAGGAAAACATCCTGCACGGCTCACACACACTGAAGTAATGATGAAGTAATCCAATTATCATTTCAGGCTTTTATCAAATAAAAAGCCACAATATTTAATGATTACAGCCACAAAAATGCTCAGAAATATTTTGTTTTTCTTGATTTGAATAAAGAGTTTTTTCATTTTGAGCGAAAAATTATTCCAATCAACCGACAGTGAACAAACACAACAATTTCTGAAACAGGAGAAACTGACTAATGAAGTCACTACTGGCCTGATGAGACTAACGACCCCATAATTCATAATTCCCAGATACTATTTAAGTCAACAAAAGCTATTTATTGTTTTGTTATTTCCAATCTTTGGCTTCACACACTGACAAAAGCAAAAGGCAGACAGCAGAAAAACGTCTATTCGCACTAACAGCTTTATCTCTGCAGACCACGCGCTGAACATTAGAGGGATTACAAAACATTAAAGTCACTTTTGGTTGATAAGGAATAAAAACAGCATCAGAGCTGCTTGTGCAGTTATGGTGAGACCCTCCAAAAACTATTTTTAACTGTTTATCCTCTCTAACAGTCGCATCAGTCGTCAGCTGATATATTTCATATTAAAATGCTCGTTTTAAACATCCCTCTGGTCTTAATATAGCTAAAGATGGAGCTGACAGTTCCAAACATAGACTGTGCTGTTATTTTAAGGGTGTGTGAGCGGTTGAAGTGGAAACACTGACATTCGGGCAGAGACAGGAAGCTGGAGGCACGGCGGTTTGTGAATACACAGAAATATAATGATCTTGCTCGTCAGAGTCGCTCGACGTGTCACTCAGCAGGACACTCAGGGGAGAATGTGGCAGCCAAAGGTGTCACACAACGTTATCAAGTCATGTGGATCTCAAGAGGGCCAGTGAACACACACACACACACTCGGACACACACTTCACTGGGCTTGCTGGAGTCCCATCAGACACGCTGACTGGCCTAAATAACAAGCTGAAATAGGGCTTACTGTTTGGAGACAATGATCAACACTGAGTGACAAGAGGAAAACACATTTGCTGAGGTACAAACAAACACACACACACACACACACACACACACACACACACACACACACACACCTTTGACAAGCCTCCAATAGCCCAGTTCCTCTGCTGCATTTCCCTGTTCATTCATTACTCATTTCCTCTTTGGACAATCAGCTCCAAACCCGCTGGCCAAGGACGCCGCTTCTTCCAAGAGGAAGAAACTAGGATAAAATTAACATCAATCAAGGTAATTTTTAAATGTCAGGCTTAGAAGAACACCAAACCAGGCTGCGTCCTCTCTGTGACGTACAGAAACAGGGCTCTGACCCACTTCAGGTCCACAGCCAGCTGATGCTGCATCCAGATCACATCCTCCCCGCTAATGAGATGTGAAACCATGCAGCCAAAACGCACTGGAAAGTCATCCAGTCTGAGAGTGCAGCTTCCACTAAATTATTGAGCAACAGCCTGAACACTCAGACACATGACCAGCACCAGCCAGTGGGGTCGTGGGCGATGTCTATTTACCACCACCTCAAATGATACCCCTCCAGATTAACCCAGGGGGATTTAAACTGTGGCTCATTCATTGTGTGCGTGGGCAGTGCTGCTGCACTTGACACTCCTCGATATATCTTTGCTGCTGCGAACCACTGAGCGGGCTAACAGACTATAACTAGCCGAGAAAAACTCCTCCAGACAGGTGAACCGACTTCAGCGATAAGCCCCTGAGCCAACAGACAAACAGAGAGCCCTTAGAAACCACAAACAAGCTCGACTCCCATTGTAAGCTCTGACCCCAGTGAGCAGAATGTCAATGAGTTAGCTAAGTTAGCTAAGTTAGCTAAGTTAGCTAACGTTAGCTTAAGTTGCTGAAACACCTCCGGACGAGTTGACAAACTTTGGCGACCAACATAAAAGGTCAATGTCGGGTCAAAAACGTTAGGCCACCCCAGATAGTCTTGACTCATCGTGTAGCTTTGGACGCCGGTGTCCATAATGTAAATTAGCTGGCTTTTGTGTTTGCTAAAGTTAGCCGGCTAGCTGTCCGATAATGGACACACGAGCGTTAAAGTTTTGAGCAAGCTCCCGGAGCCTTGGAGGAGTTGCTAACTTGGCGCTAACCTCAGCTAGCCACTCTCCCTCAGCTGCGTGACGCCGCGGGTCCGACCGCTTTCGCGGGGCTGGCCGGGACAGTCGCCCGGGACTTACTTACCGGAGGGTCGGCCCGATACAGTTGGTGTCTGTGCTCTCGATCTCGCGCAGGATACGCTCGTGTTCGGCGGCTGTCTCCACACTCGCCATCCTGCATGTTGCTCTGGACGGTTCCGAGCCGAGCCGAGCTGAACTGAGCCGAGCTGAGCCGAGCGGTGCGGACTGGCTGAGCTCCGTACGTCATGCAGGAGGAACCGGAGGGTTGGTTCGATGTGTTTACAGAGCAGCCCGAGTGAGCGGGGTCATTGATGCTTCATGAGGGCGGACACAATAATGAACACCTGTATGAGCACCATGTTTAATCTCATTATGTTTAAAGGCGATTTGATTTGAGTCGTAAATGTAATTGAATAAGTAAATACACTGAGTTGAACCAGTTATATTTATTTACTGTAGATTTAAGAGCTCTCATTTAAATATTGTCAAATATGTAAATACGGTGAAATTTGCATCGCATTCACTATTAAACACCTGTGCTGACATTAGTTTGGTTCACAGAGGAACACAGAGCGTTCAGTGGAATAAAATACTCTTCACTGTTGTTTTATTTCAATTTTCACTGTGTAAAAGTTTTAAAAAGTACAAAAAGATCTTTTTGATTGCCACACCCCCTCCAATTTTATCCATTTACCGGGACACAGGAAATAAAAATTGGGAGTGACAGACGTCCATGAGGTCGTCTCAAACATCTTTAGCTACTGAAAAAATGAAGCAAGACTTCCTCTCAATTTTTCAAAATAAAAGCCAAACCGCCTTGTACTTACTTTCAGCTAAAGAGAAAATTACACGTCGTGTTTCAGTGCATATTTAGATAAAAAATATCAGTAAAAACTCTTTTCTTATTTAAGATGGACACCGTAATTCTTCACCCCCGCTGAAATAAGCAGTTGCCCACGCTTTTATTTTGTAGATAAACCCGATTTACATCCGGTTTCATGCTCGCACAATCTGGCCGCTTAACTCATCTGGTTCAACCTGCTGTCGGAAGGGAAAAGAAGCAAGAAAAGTTAAAATGGAGGTAAAAAATGAATTTCAGCAGATATTATCGAGCATCAGTGAAGACCAGTGAGTCTCTGTGATTGTGAATTTGTGCTGACATGAAGGAGGACAGCAGTGTTTGGTCAGGATGGTTGAGTTAGCGCTGCTTTGCACACTTGCTAAAGGATCAGAGTCCACTGCAGCGATGACGGGCCCGAAGGAAAAGCTGCAAATCACACCTTTTATACTGTCATGGTGCTGCAGATAAAACCTTACTGTGCAGCTTCTGTAAACTTGTAATTTATTACATGTTTGTTAATGTCTGACACACACAAACCTGGAAGCACTCATTGTGCAGAGGCGGTGTCATTGTTATGACTGATGCATTGACGAACATGCACGTGCTCTCACTTCTCTCTCAGCCCAAAAAGAAGTTGATAAACTCAGCAGACACCTGTGTGGACGAGGCTCTCTGCGGCCTCGTGAGGGCCAGCGGGGGCCTCTCTCTGCTGAGGGGCCACAGAGTCGTGCTTCGGTCCGATCTGGACGACCTGAGGGGCAAAGTGGCCCTGCTGTCTGGAGGGGGGTCCGGACACGAGCCGGCACACGGAGGTAGGACTTACGCATATTAAAATGGCACACCGAGTAGCTTAAACTGCCTCAGCTCTTCCTTCTTACGTCCCCTCCCTCTGTCTCAGGTTATGTCGGGGCAGGGATGCTCTCAGCGGCTGTGGCAGGTGGAGTATTTGCGTCTCCACCTCCCGCCAGCATCCTGGCTGCCATCCTCTCACTGCACAATGCAGGTAATGTCCTCCAGGGCCTTTTGGCTTTCTGATTGCTGCATGTGTGTGTGTACTGATTGATGTTCAGTCTGTCACACGCAGCACAGCAGTTAACTGAAGGATGTCCACCCTCCGCCCTCCTCAGGAGCCTCCGGAGTCCTTCTCATCGTGAAGAACTACACCGGCGACCGCCTCAACTTCGGATTGGCCGCAGAGCAGGCCCGTAATCACGGCGTCGAGGTTGACATGGTGATAGTCGCAGAGGACTGCGCCTTCGACCGACCCAGTAAGGCCGGGAGGAGAGGCTTGTGCGGCACCATCTTCATACACAAGGTGAGCAGCGACAGGTTCAGTGTGTGAGTGAAGTCTGTAGCTCAAGGTCTCCTGACTGTTCCTGCTTCTCCGGAGCTTTCAGCCTCATTGTTTGAGGTTGGGGGCAGCAGAGGCCCAGATATACTGGTTTTTACTTCCTAGTCTGAGTTGAGGTTCGGAGCCTACATTTCCCATCATGCAACTCAACCACACAGATGTTTTTTTTTTTATTTTTGTCAATGAAAATGTTTAAAAATCTCTGTCAGCTGGCAGGTGCTCTCGCAGAAGAAGGCTGCTCATTGGACCAGATTGTTTCCACAGTGACAGAGGCTCTGAAGGGGATTGGTGAGTCTCTCTCTTAGAGTTTGATGGACACACTCGGATGCCTTCGTTATTTAACGCTTGGTGTGTGTGTGTGTGTGTGTGTGTGTGTGTGTGTGTGTGTGTGTGTTTGCAGGCACGCTGGGGGTGAGTCTGTCTCCGTGCAGCGTTCCAGGATGTCTGCCGTCATTTGACCTGCCGCCAGGAGACATGGAGCTGGGACTGGGTGAGCGACGATGAGGAGATGGGAGGAGGAGGAGGAGGAGGAACTCATTAGTCGATCACAGATAATTTGAAAATTGGTAATTAACGTCAAAAGGGTAAAACGTGAACCAAAAGTACGTTAAAAGGGAAGAAGGACAGAGCGAGGAAAGACTGAGTGGGATGAATGACGGGAGGGAACTGTGGAAATGCTGACGGTGTTTTCCGTCTTCTTCAGGAATCCACGGCGAAGCTGGAATTAAAAGGTCAAAGGTGATTCAGATTCAGCCAGTAGCAGCCCAAACCTGCTGTTTGTATATCCTCTGTTTCTATTTACATTTATCTGTCATTAATCAGGTGGCATCTGCAGACGAGGTGGTGAAGACCATGATAGATCACATGACCAACCCTGACAGCCAATCACACCTGCCTCTGAAGTCAGGTCCTCTGAGTTTAACGTCTCTTTTTTTAATGCGACGCCGCCGTTCTGCCTCTGATCTCAGTGTGTGAGTCTTCTGTCCCACAGGGGACGGCGTGGTCGTGTGCGTGAACAACCTCGGAGCTCTGTCCTGTCTGGAGGTGGCCGTGGTCACTCGAGCGGCCATCATGTGTCTGGGTGACTATGGGTTCATTTGCTCATCACATTAAAGCACCTGCAGAGGCAGCAGCAGCTGAAGGTTCTGCTTCCAGAGTTTTCTTTGTCTGGGATTGTGATCGGCGGCTTCTACGGTTGCAGAGAGCCGCGGTGTGGCGGTGGCTAGGGTGATGTCCGGGTCGTTCATGACATTGCTGGAGATGGCGGGAGTGTCGCTGAGCCTGATGAGGGCCAACCAGGAAACACTGAGACTGTTTGGTGAGCGTTCACGGACGTCACACACGTTCGTTTTGCTAATAGTTCCACATTTTGGAAGACAGGTGGAGGCTCCTGGTCTGGTTCTGTCCAAAGGTAACAAATCCACCTCAACACCCCTGTCCCATACAGACGCAAAGACCAGCGCCCCCGCCTGGCCGAACCTCAGCAGCATGCGTGTCAGTGGACGCAGCTACATCGCAGACCCTCCAGCCGCGACCACGCGACCACAGGACGACACACACTCTGAAGGTTAGAGTCCCGTTCCTCCCTCTGTGGAATGTCTTGTGTGGATGTTGGATAAAAGAAATCTGTGAGTGAATGTTTTTTGTTTCTGCCAGGCCCGCTGAGCTCTGTGATGCGTGAAGCGTTAGAGAGGGTTTGTTCCACACTGTTGGAAAAGCAGGAGGAGCTGAACTCCCTGGACCGTGCGGCCGGGGACGGAGACTGTGGACACACTCACGCACAAGCTGCTCGAGGTAAGAGCCCGTGTGAAGCCTCAACAGCAGCATAACAACATGCAAGCTGATGAAGACGAAGAATGCATGATGAAGAATCCCCTGAACAGACTTTAAAATCCTGAAAATTCTCAGCCATTCAGGAGTGGCTCCAGGATCATGTGGTCCCCGGCTGCCCTGGGAAACTGTTGTCAGTCCTCGCTGGATTGGTGCAGGAGAAGATGGGCGGGTCTTCAGGAGCGGTTGGTTTCCTACGTTTTGACATTAAGCGATAACAGACACACAAACACACTCACACACTCTTCTTCATGCGTCTTCCAGTTGTACAGTCTGTTCCTGATCGCGGCGGCCGGTCATTTGACTGAGGGGCGGAGCAACGCTGCAGCCTGGGCGAGTGCAATGCATGCTGGGACAGAGGCTATGAAGAGGTGCGCGGCTGTGTTTATTTTTGATATACCTGCTTACACTGGTGTCTAAAAACTAGTTGTTCTCAGGGTTTGTCATTTTTTTTTGTAATTTTACAATTAATTAAAGAACAATTTCTCGATAAAGTTAAACACGTTCTGTCGACTGTCTTTCAGATACGGTGGTGCTGACTCTGGAGACAGAACCATGGTGAGAGAGTTGATTTCTCATTTTTCGGCAACTTCTCAGCCGTTTTTAAAAATTCCTGATTGATTTATATATCGTTTGGCCAACACACATCTCTGTCTTTGTTTTGCTCCCTGTCCAGCTGGATGCTTTGTGTCCCGCTGTGGACGAGCTGATGAAGCTACCTGCAGCACCCCCTGGTGGACAGATGGCTGTACTACAGGCTGCTGTTCAGGTACATTAACATGCTTTAATCGTCAGGCTGCTGCAGAGTGTCTCCATGTATTCCCTGAGCGGCCTTTTCTTCTGCCTTTCTTCCCTCTCATTTCCCAGAAAGCGGCCTCGGGGGCGGAGTCGACCCGTTACCTCACGGCGAGGGCGGGGCGAGCCAGCTACGTCGCAGCCGAGCGGCTCACCCTGCCCGACCCCGGCGCTGTGGCTGTGGCCGCCATCTTTAGAGCCGTGCTGGAGTCGCTGGAAGGGCGGAAGTAATCCAGCAAATAGAATCTGAGCAGACTAATATGACCACGACACAGAAAAAATAATGTGACTAAACATTCACTGTGTACCACCATGAAGCACATTTCAAGCCTTTCCAAGCTAATTTTCATACTATGCATTCAGTAAACAACCAGAAACTTGTAGCCTGAAAGACAGGAACTGTCTAAAAGCTGACGTATCTATTCACAAGATTTAGTAAATGGTCAAAAGCAAGAAAAAAAACACTGGTATGTTCCTTTAAATGTGATTAACAGGTTCAGAGATACTGTAAAGGTTTAGCAAGACTTGAATAAAATTAGCATCGTTAATGTGAGTGATTGTTTAGCTGAACTCTTGTAGCCGGGTCAGCGTCTCAGAGCTTGAATCCTGAACTGAACATTCCTCATGACAACTGATGAAATACAACACAGAACTATTAATACAAGCAAACTGATTTCTATGTGTAAAATAGCCGGCGTGCTCCTTTAAAACCACTAATATTTAATGATTTGTCATCTCATTTCTCTTTCACGTGTAGCAAATCCTAAACGTGGAATAAATGCACTTTCTTGATACTACAGTGTTAATTCTATCGAATAAAATAACTTCAGTACTGTAAATAATGTCCATGTGTGGTTTTTACTGCGTTCCAGTCACTGTAGTTCACACAAGGTCAAACTCAGTGAGACTGGAGGACTCCCACACACACACACACACACAGACTTTGCTAAAAATTGATCATTTCTGTGATTTTCTCTCTTTGGTTCAGACTAAATCGTCTGCTGATACTGATCTCTGTCTTATGTCTCTCCTCTTCCTTTTAACTTTCATTTCTCTCGACTACAAATGCTGCAAACCCAGTGCACCAACTTCCTGACACACGCGCAGCATCACCTCCCAGGCTTTGAACACGCCCACACATTCACGTACATTATAAACCTGCTGCAGTGCAAACACTTGCTTTCAGTTTTTACAACTCTGCTGATCAAAGGCCACAGCAAAGGTAATTTTTTCCTTGTAATGTGTGTGCGTGTGTGTGTGTGTGTGTGCCAAGTATCTTTACCTGCTTTAAAGTTGTATAAAGTGTAAAATTTCACCCGTGTTCCCTTTAGAATGAGATTTATTTATGTCTAGACATCAGACAGGGTTAGTTTGTCATGTATTTAACACACAGAAGGCCGTCAGCGACTGTAAAATGACTGCTAGCACAACATTTTCCAGGATTTTACCACAAGAGAATCGGCAAAAGGTTTACTTGGTAATTTCCATCCGCAGAGTGTGATAATGAACGCTCGTTATTATCGGGTTTAGTATTTATATTGAGCCAGAATGTAAGAAGATCTGTTAGTTTATGAACTGAGTATAGATGAACTCGTTTAAGGTGGAGGAGTTATGAAGATTTGCTCTTTTAAGCAACTTATTTTGAGAAATAAGCTTCCTCGCCGCCTTGCTGAGCGTCAGAGGAGCGGATTGATACCACACTCATGCTTGTATGTTAAATATGAATCTATAGCCCGTTCTGGGTTAGCTTAGCTTAGCATAAAGACTAGAGGGGGGGGGGGGGCAGCTAGCTCAGCTGTTCTATGGGGATTATTTTATTCCTTGGTTGCAGACAGTTCACATAAAATGGCTAATTCTTGTTTTTACTCTTCAGTTTTACAGCTTGAGCAAACGTGATGGCTGGCTGCTATAGTAACTTTATTTAACACAAAGACAGAAAGTGGCATCAATCTTCTCATCTAACTCTGGCCAAGGTTTCCCAAAAGGTCAAACTGTTCCTTTAACATTAACACATGAGCTGACCTCAGTTGTGTTTTGGTGATATTTACTGTCAAAGTTCAAGTTAAATCTAATTAAAAGACCAAAAAAAAGGCATTTAACGTAGAAAGGCTCTTCAGTTTAAAACGCCAATTTCCTGATTCCTTCATGCTGATGAGTCAGGAAACACTCTTGTTAATCACTTATTGGTGTGATCTATGAAATCTTGAGGAAGTGTGAGAAAAGGCTTCTCAGACACTTCTGTGGTAATACACAGAAAAACCAAAGGAACCATTAATTTTAGAAGCTGAATACGTGCACTTCAGGCACAAAGGACACAGAAACAGGCTCAGACTTGCAGCCACAATGGACCACAACGTGTTTAAAGCTCGGTGAAACGATGCCGCCGGCATTGATCTCTTTGTGTCTAAAAGAAATGCTCATCCCAGTTTCTCAGAGTCTCAAATTACTTGTTTGGTTTGGCCAACAGTCCAAAATCCAACAATGTTCAGAAAACTGAAAGAAATCAGCAAAGCATCTCATTGAAGCTGCAGGCTTGTTCAGTTCTGACTGACTGGCGGGGGTCCCAGGTGTTTAACCTGTGTGGGGTTGCTATGAAGGTCACTGATAGCACCTGGTTTGTTGGAGGTCGTTGGAGTCTAGTCATATACCGCTGCTGCTCTAGCTCTTTTGGTCCTGCAGTGATCATCAGGCGAGCCCGTGGTTCGATGCTGTCGGAGGTTTGACCCTGAAATAACCGATGATTGGCCTGTTTCTGCACCCTGTTCTATCGCTGGCTGTAAAATAGATAATACGCCTTAAAAATGAATAAACGCTTCATGATCAGAACAGACTTTCTTGCAGTAAATGCCTTCTACTTCCTTCACGGTGTCAGCTTTGTATATCTGTATAATTTATATTGAAACGACTGCGTGTGTTTAAGTCAGTTATGAACATTAAAAACGCTCTGCGTGCTGATGTTCATCCTAAACAAGCCATGATTTACCATGTTGTTCCACTTAGCCTTACAGTTGCTCAAACAGGAAATGACTGCTTTCATGGTTTTTCTCACCCACCTGTTTACCAGAAAAATAACCAAACTGAGGCCCCAGCTGACACGGAGACAACATATCCTCAATGCCAGGAAGCCGATCAGCCGTCTTTCTGCTGATCTCTCTGATTTCTGCATCCTACATTCACATTTCTCTCTTTCTCGTCCTCGCTAGCTTGATTCAGCTTGTTCTTGACGCCCACGCCGGTGTGAGTGTGTGTTAAGTTCATGTGACTCAGATGGAGTTCGCCTGCAGTCATGTCGTACAGGACTGGAGACCTGATGGAGCAGGTGAGTTAACTGATGTCCATCTTTTTAATAAAAGCTTTCTTTAAAGCGCACATATATATGCATTTCTTTGCTTTTCTGATCTTGTTTTTCTCTTTTGTTGATATGTTTTCACCGTCCTGTCCTTTTGATATTTAATGCTTTTATTGTGAAGAACGTTCTAACTTCTTCCCTGACTTACAGTTGTGGAGACATGTCAGCTAATCATTGGGTGATCGTGCATTAGACTCTGATCACCTTTACTGTGTGTCTCCTGAAATAAAGGGATTATTAGGATCATTTCATTCTAGCTGAAGTCCCTTTGATTAACTCTGTCTTAAAGATCCCCTCCAGAGATGTGTATAAAACACAGTATGTTGAGTAAAAATGTGTGTCTTATGTGTTTTTTTGAACAAAAATCTCGTTAAAATCCTTAAAATACTGCTACTCTCCCCATGACAAAACCTTGAATCCATCAGCTGCCTCATCTTTTCCTGGAAAGTCCATTAAAGGCTTCAAGTTTCAAGTTGAATATTTGACCAGGACTGGCTTCCAAACTCTTTGTAATGCTTGCAGACCCGACTCTCTAAAACTGGATTTCCCTTCCTTCTAGAGTCAAACTGCACATCCGTCACTCTGCACAGTGAAGCTCAAACATTCAGCTGTGAGAACAAGAAGAAAAAACTGATTTTTGAGTGAAGGCGGACTTTAATTTATCTTTATTAGCCCATTAATCCGTCTTATTGAACTCATTTTCCCAGCATCCATCCAGCATGTTTCTCCTATTGAGCACCAGTATGACAGCAAAGTGACTGTTAAACAGCACACACACACACACACACACACACACACACACACACACACACACACACACA
This sequence comes from Chaetodon auriga, assembly GCF_051107435.1. NCBI lineage: Eukaryota > Metazoa > Chordata > Actinopteri > Chaetodontiformes > Chaetodontidae > Chaetodon > Chaetodon auriga. The sequence goes on from NC_135097.1 coordinate 3,147,874, forward strand.
CTGATTAAAGGTCAACGTTTCTAAACCGTTGTTTTTCTGTTCATCACATTCTCAAGAGTATTGAAGTGAAATAACAGGAAAGCATGTTGAGCAGTAGTGTGTGTGTGTGTGTGTGTGTGTGTGTGTGTGCGTGTGTGTGTGTGTGTGTGTGTGTGGGCACACTCACAGACACACAGAGGCACAGCGGAGATGTACCGATAGCAACTGGTTAAGGGGGAAGTCCACACAAAGAAAAGGTTTTTTAAATAAATGTAAGTGTAAAAGAAGAAGAGAGCCGCGCTGCCGCTCAGTCGAAAAGATCCTCATTTGATCGTTGAAAAGCACAAAAGCAAAGCAGAAAAACAAAAAGCCACAAGTTTCTGTTGATTCTGTGCCTCCGTGCACAATAAGCCAGCATTTCTTTGATAAAACGCTGCTTTCACCCTGTGCTGTGGATGTGACAGCGGTTTAAAACTGGCAGATTAATCGATGACAGAGCTGCTAAGATTAGCTTAAACTGTGATGAATCCAACACCGGCTTCCATGTAATGGAAAATACAACACAGAAGCTTGATCAGGCCTTTTTTTGTCGAATGAAATGCTCCTTAGCCTTGGACGTCATGGTTATTACTGCAGGTGGAGACAGGCTAGTTAGCAAGGTATGCTAACGTTTGCAGCTTATGAGCAGCAGCCTGCTGCGCACGCCTGGCTCTAGATGCTAAGCTATGATTGGACAATTGGAACAAAGCTTTCATCCTGAATCTTCATTGGTGTTAAAACGTGACACGCAGCACAGTCTTTCTTTTCTTTAGCTCTTTCTTTCTGTCTGAAGGTCCAGTTCCTCCTCCGCTGCCTCCTCGCCGTCTCAGAAAACCTCGGCCTCTGTCCCTGCCGCTCCCCCCTCTCCCCATCCATCATCCTCCACTCGGGTCTCCCTCCCTGCCTCCTCCCGTCCCGCCCAGACGTGAGTTTTCTCTTTGTGCCCCCCGACTCCCTCTAAGCAAAGTGTTTCAAAGTTACATTTACTGACTTTTTCATTCCTTCGTGATGTTTCATCAGTGGACAAGCAGGAAGGAGAAATCAGGCTGAAAGTCAACGTGAACGTCGTCTCCCTCAGTATTGGAGAGCTGGTCGACATCAGCCAAGGTCAGAGGACACATGCAGCCATGCTTCTGTCACTTCAGGGGAAATTATATAGATTTACATTCACTCTCTGCAGACCTAACCGCAACGATAGCCACTACTCCTGTTTTCATTGTTTTTTTCATCGTTCTTTTATTTTTCTCCTCCTCTAAGCAGCCTCAGGCCTGGAGAGTTTTCAGAATCCAGTGATTTGTGGGAAATGTAGTGCTGCCTTGTCATGTCTGAGTTCCATGCAGGCAAACGTGAGTTGCATGCAGCTGCCTTTAATGCGTTTTTTTCTCAACGCTTTGGTTAAAACTAACGAGCAGTGAGATGAAATGAAAGCTCAAACAGCTCCTCCTTCCCCTCCTCTCGTTCAGGTGTGGGTGTGTGAGTTCTGTGGATGTGAAAACAGCGTGAACGACAGCGTGAACAGAGTGTGTGTCGGTCAGCGCACAGGTGTGCACAGCGATGACCTTTACCTGCCGAGTGAGAGCGACGACGACTACCAGAACCTGGAGGACACAGTGGTGGTGTTCTGTGTGGACATTTCTGGCAGCATGAGTGTGACGACAGAGGTGTGTGTGTGTGTGTGTGTGTGGCCAAATTATTATATATGATACTATTAGATTGTATTTTAATCCAACGTTTCCAAACTGAGGGGTTGGACCCTTTCAAACAGATCATGAGATAAATCACAGGGATCGTAAGACGTTTAATGACATAGGAAAGAAACAAAAAAAAACACTCTGCTTCTAAGTTTACATTCATTTTTTTGACTTTTCTCTAACTGCAGCTGCTGTAGGTTTTAAATCTTTTACTTTTGAATAGCATTAGCATTAGCATTAATAGTCGCGATGGCTGGACAGATACATAAAAGAGCGCCACCTCCAGAGACCAACACTCCAAGAAAGAAAGGGAAACTAAATTAAAAATACTACCTTAAATAATTCATCTTTCTAACATGTCGGCTCCTCTTCAGGTCACATCCGGCAGCGGATCTCAGGCGTACATATCCAGACTGGAGGTGAGACGCTGATTTGTTTGTTTGGTTCATTACAAAATCTCAAATCTGAAAAGATGACTAAGATACTGTTTCCCCCCCTCAGGGTATCCAGGATGCCCTCCAGAGGGCGCTGTCATCCTTGCTGCAGCAGACCCCCCACAGGAGAGTGGCCCTGGTCACGTTCAACAATGAGGTGGGAGAGAGAGAGTGGAAATGACTTTTAGCCACCTAACAGACATCTTGACTATGTCACTCAAGAAATTACAACACCAAGAGCATGCACTGCAGACAGACCAGTCAATGCTAATGTGAAAACACTCGACTTGTCATTGGAGAAGACTTCCTGCTCTCCTTAATGGTTTATCAGCTCTGTGGAAGTTATTTTTGTGACTCTGCGTCAGTGACAGCTGTGGCCGGAGGCATTATGTTTTCAGGTTTACCCTCCATCCCGCAGCATGTTCGCCCCCTTCTCTGTACATACGCATGGTCCTTTCTTGCATGCATGGTATCTCATGAATGTCTCCAAATTTGGTTCAAAAGTTCACTTTGACTTGGGGATGAACTGATTCAACTTTGGAGGTCAAAGGTCGCTGTGACTGTACAAAACATGTTTTTGGCCATAAATCAAGAATTCATAGACCGGATTTCACACAAACGTCTCACAGGATAAAATCATGAAGTGATGACATTCGATATCCTGAAGGTCAAAGGTCAACAAATACACTTAGTATCCTTTATTGTAGTTTTCACTACATATATGACAGGCATGGATGTAAACTGCCATGTGATTGGTTGGTGGAGGCAAACCACCGTGAGGCAGTAATGTCAGTCTCCTCCTTTATTGTGGTGAATGACAGCAGATGGTTTAGAGTCTAATAGAGATGCTGACAGACTTAAACGCCCTCTAACCTTCTCCTCATCTATTTCTTTTTCACAGGTTGTAATATATGGTGATGGCACTAGCACGCCTCTCACTCTCAGGGATTGGGCGTTGGTTGACTATGACCATATATGGCAACAGGGTGTGGCCTATAACATCCCACACTGCATTGCTGAGACCCACCACCAACTGATACAGAGGGTCAAGGAGTAAGTGATGATGGAGAGGATTTGAGTGTGTGGCAATGATGGCAGATTTAAAGTTTTAAAAGTTTTAAAGTTTTTGTATTTAATATAATCTTTGTTTCTGTATATTCAGTTTCAGGGAACATGGGGCTACCAGTCTTGGTCCTGCAGCGTTAGCCTCGGTTGCCATGGCGTCAAGGTACCCTGGGTCAAAGGTGAGTGAGTCTAAAGGAATTTAAAGGTATGTTCTGAGAGCTTGATGACGATTGACAAAACTCAATCCCACCTTTATAAGTGACAGCAATGACGAGGAGGCTTCTGTCCTGCAGGTGATTCTGTGCACTGATGGCAGAGCCAACATCGGACTGGGTACGATAGAGCAAACTCCCTGTCTGTCCTCGTCTCTTACTCCATATTTCTACAGACAACTGGCTGAGCAGGCAGTGGCCAGTGGGTGAGGACGCACACACAAACACACACACAGAGCATACTTCCACAGTTGTACGATGAACAGAAGGTGTTGCTGTGTAGATGCATAGATGTCTTCATAAAGGGGATTTTGGTCGCTGTGGTGACCATTCATGTCTTGTAATGCTTGTAATCCTTGTCTTGTCCCAGAGTCATAATATCAGTGATGACTTTTGAGGGGACAGATTGTTGCCTGGCTGACGTTGGGCGACTCGCAGACACTACTGGAGGAAGGGTGAGACGCAACCTTATACCCTTGTAACCTTGCACATGTTCTTCTTTGACCTGGTTGTTTAATGTTGCAGGACTGGCAGTAGTTAACAGTGTGTTCACATTACTCAAGAAAGCTCAAGAAACAATTAGTGGTTTTGTATCTGTAGCGTGTTTGTATTACACATCAGCGTTTAGCTCAAAGCATCGCTCTGCCAAAGGGTGGGTCAGAGTAGAAAAGACCTGGTTCGTACAACGTGTGTCCAACTCAGTGTGAAGAAAAATGTGTTCATAGGTGTTCCTAAAGGCAACACTAGAAGACAGAGCGACAGTCAATCATTGATTGACTAAACTTCTGTTCCGTCTGCTGCACAGGTGAACATGGTGAGCATCGGCACGGTTGCAGCGGAGATCCAGTTAGCCTCCATGGACAATGTCCTTGCAACAGGCGCCACAGCAACCCTGCTTGCTCCTGAAGGAGTGTGAGTGGTGGCTGACACCAAAAACACAGTAGCAGGCACTTTTTGGACTGTTTTGTATGTAAGCCTACTAATGAAAAGAACACAGAAACCAATGTCCCTGGTCCAGTCCTCCATGCTGAAATATATGCTATCTGTTCCTAATTTCCCCCCTTCCATGTACATGCATTTATTGTTTATCTGCATGTATATCTGGAAAAAGCAGTTCTTTTATGGTGGTTTTTAAGCCTGTCCTCTCTCTTTCTCCCATAGGTATTTTCCATATGACGATAAAAACAATCACAAACTGGTGAAAGAAATTGGGAACGTGACCAAAGGGCTGGAGATCACCGTAGAGTTTGCAGTAAAACCAGAGTTTATGGATGGTAAGAGGCAACCCACTCTCAGTAGCACTAGTTTCTTTACAGAGCAACCAAAGACAAGAGTCCAATCAATGGTACGAAACAACTGTCAGGCCAAGACATGACGTGCGTCAATGTGTTTGACAGTTTTTAACCAGAGAGAGACACTTCCATTCCAACTCCAGCTGAGCTTCAAGGCCAGAGACCAACGGAGAGTCACTCGCATCATTACTGAGCAGCGACCAGTTACCACCTGCAGGTAACACTGAAGGACTGAATACTGAACTTTCATGGTTTTGACCTTAAGTTATTGTTATGTTACAGTTGACACTAAAGTCAGTATTAGATTCTCAGTCATGTTTAATGATCAAATATTGACATTTAAACAGGCTTATACTCAACGTAGGGCTTTGTGATTGAAACTTGAGTCTCCAGAATGTGATCTGCTGTGTTTGCCTTGAATCACTTCATCCATCTTCCTCTCATCTCCTCTGCCCGAAGCCGGATTTGGGTGGGCAGCCTCAACATGGCGGTGCTTGGAGTTCACTGTGCTCAGCTCTGCGCCAGTTTAACGATGGAGGGTCGAGTGCAGGAAGCTCAGAGTCAGCTGAAAGCACAACAAGACCTCCTCAAACAAGTCAGGTCGGTGACCTGGCAGCCTGCTCACATTATGGGGTATCGTCTCTTACGTCCACCTGACCATTAACTGTGTATTTTGGACTTAGACTGGGTTTTCGTGTTAAGGTTAGAATAAGGTTTAGACTAAGGTTAAGATAAGGGTCAAGGCTGGGCCTGTGGGTCTGAAGCTCAAGGGCTGGTGTATTCAGGGTGTCGCTCGTCATCATACACGTCCTCTTTCTGCCCCACAGTAAGCAGAGGTCAATCCAAAAGGAGGAAAGTATCTATGGCAACTGGATGGACACCATGACGATAATCTGTGATGACATCACCACAGAATCCCAGGTAATCCTGCATTTAATTTATCAGTTAAGTTTATTTTCAATAAACATTGAATGAATTAATGATAAATTCATTAATATTGCAGACTCTCTCTGATGAAGCCGCTAAGGTAATATACCAGATGAAGAGAGCCAGCAGTGTCAGCAACAGCAACAGCAACAGAACTGAGATCCCGAAGAAGACTCCGAGGAAGAAGAAAAAGAAGGTCCTCGTGGAAGGAATGTAAAGATCACCCCCAAATATGGGGACTCGATGACACATGTGGCCATATTGGCTCATATTAGCAGGCGTGGGGCTAGAAGGATGTTTGTTGCACAGCTGACAGAGCTGAAATTGACATTGTTCAAACTCAAACCAGAGAAGAAATGTGGTTAAATGAGCGATTAATGTGCTCTCAAACCCATTTATTTGCAACAGTGCAAAGGTGAAAAGTCGGGGATATAACTAATAGTTAACATATGATTGTAAACCTTGTAGGTTTGACTGAAAAAGAGCTTCAAAGATTTTTTATCTTTCACCTGTCATTTCATAAGCCACAGCACGGCATCACAACGTGTCAATTTGCTCAGTTTACATTTGGAAAATATGCTGAAATTGGGCCTTTTTCTCACAAATCGGAGCCAAAAATGAAGATTAAAGGTGGAAGAGGCCAAAAGTGAAGCTTCAATGTCAACATATTGTTTAGTTATCACACTTAATCTGTCACATTTGGACCAAGCCGGGTTTTTTGGGTTTATATTTCGTCAGGGTTGAAATTTAGTCCAAATAACCTGTACTGTATTTATTCTGATTCCTGTTTTATAGGAAATATAAGTCATGAAAGAGAACAGACGTGTTCACTTTGTCATTTCAAAACTCCCCTCATATGATAAGTGTCATGTATGAACCAATCATTCCACACTGAATCATTTCTTTGAAATTCATACTTAACACTCCACACTGCACGTCATATGGCGCACAGTGTACTCCGTTTTGATCTGTATCTGGACACAGTGTGTAAAACCAGAGTGCGACACAGATTCACAAAGACTCACAAAGCAGATCATTGCCGTGCTTCAGCCTTTTATTTTTGCATAAAGAAAAGCAGTTCACTCAGAATAAGGTTGTTTTAAAGCATTGTTTTCATCACAAATTGAATCTGCTCTTATTAAAGACACAAAGCCCAACAGACACCCACTTCCTGTTTGTCGCTTTGTTCCTCAAATTGCATTGCAGCAACAGAAAAGAAATAAGTGAGATGAGATACGCAGCCCTCGGGTTATATATGAGACCGGAACGCAAAGGCATCAACACACATCCACCCGTGTTCGGGGTTTTGACAGGCACTTCATACCCCTGGAGGCTTTTTGGCACAGACAAATGGAAGATTATTGGAACACCGCGTATCGTCCCAGCACCTGTAAGCTGTAAGAGGCCAAGACACACAAGAGTCAGACAGCGACGGACAAACCGAACGTCTTTTTTCTGCATAATAATATCACTAAACAATGATGGTTAACTTATGGGCGCAATCATCACATCAATACGACCACCTGGAGACACCTGTTTTCACGGGAACGACCGCAGAAGTGGTTTTCAGTACACTGCCAGGAGTTTATGTGTCTGTTTGAACGATGCGGTCGTGAAACTGTACAGGTGTGTAACTGAGATCAATGTAAAGGTTCAAGGGTGGGTGTAGGCCCATCCATGAGTACTCATGTGACACCCTTCAACATGTTGGCGGGCGTCACAGCTGGAGATCCCATCGCAAGACACCGTTTCATCTTCACAGAATTTTAAAAGCATTTTTCACTTGAGAATTTTTCCCAAAAATACATCGAGCACTAGAAATAATGTGTTCTGTAAATTACCTCCATAATTCATTTGTAAGCAGTGCTGCACCCAGAAAAGGTTGTCAAACCGCCCACAGTGCCGATAGCTGAAGGATGTACCATCAGTCCACAACCAAACACCCTCCTGAAAGACAGAATAGAATTTAAAACTGTACGAAAACAACCGATAAATGACACGAGTGACCGGAGTGACTAATAATATACCTTTTGGCAGTCCGAGCCTCCGAGCCACGTTCTCCCGTATGCGTGTGTTTTCCACCATATCAACCTCTGAATCCTACGGTACTCGTAGGCGTTGTGCACAGAAGCAAGGTTTGCACCCAAGGTCTGACAGTATTGCTATACAGGAGGTAAACAGAGGAATTGCAAAATTAATAAAATTAAATAAATAAGAAATAAATCTGAGTAACAGGAAGTCAGATGATGCCAAAAAACATGTGACGGCATTGTACAGTGCATTCACATCATGGTTACCTCTGCTTTAGCCCACGGCAGCATCGTTGAAACATAGTAGAAACAGCGACCGCGGACGTTAGTCCAACCTCTGGGACAAGATATCCACCTCCTCCTTGGAGCCCTTGCTGGAGAGAAACCCAAGAAAGACATTGTGACTGGGTTCATGTGGACCGTTCTCTTGAAATTACTCATAACTTACATCGTATCAACACTCACCAGAGGCTGTGGCCAGAAACATGACGGCAAAAACAAGCACGGACGCCTTTAGCATCTTCATCGTGGAGATGATGGAGATGACGATGACCTCTGATGAAGAAACGCAGACGGGCCACTGAGGCTTGTGAGGAGAGGACGTGTTATAAAGACCAGCAAAAAGGGGTGGAGAGAGAAAAGTGAAGAGTCACAACAAAACCTGCTGCAGAATCATCTTGACCGCTGGCCTGTGGCTTTGACCATCTGCTGTGAAGGTGTGAAAGACTTCTTACATGTGCCGTGTTATCTTTCCATCTGTTTCAAGGAAGGCTTACACTTCCTCGGCTACGGTTCTATTTGGTCCAGCAGGTGTTTTTAGCAAAAAGAAATTAATTAATAAGATGTATATAATAGAAATGACTGGTTATGCTGCTTTATGTGCTGCAGCTGAACAGCAAACTGGCTGTTTAACCTGCAAACGGATGTCAGCAGTGCGCCACAGCTTCGCTTAGCATGAAGGTGGGCTGTTGTTCAGAATGTGTCGCTCCTGTGGTAATGCAAAGACTTGACAGACTGTATGGAAACAATATCCACATTTATATTAATGGAGAGCGAACAGTATTCTGACAAATGACAAAGCCATCAAACGTCTCCCTTTGGCTCCTCATCAGATGTGAAGGCTGTTATCGAAAAACATCCACGCAATTTCATTTCAATTGGACTTTACAACGTGCTCCGAACCTCTGGAGTATTGTGCACAGAGAGTGACTTTTACTGGGTTTGGAGAGGATTTCTGTGCTCAACTGTTCAGCATAAAAGGCCTTTAAGGAAGATTCACTCTGAAATGTGCTGAGCAGAGATACGGTGATACGCTAACTCTGAAGCAACACTTGATCAACTTCTCCTTTCTTGATTTCACACGTTGCTGCTTCTGAGAAATATTTACAGATATTGTTGAACTGATTATAATAAGAACATCTGCAGGCCAGAAACAGCAAAACTTTTGTGGCGTTATCAATAATCACATAAAGCTACCAATAATTCTCTGTTGATCTAGAAGGAGCGGCGGCAAAGACACAGTAACTCTGATGCAACAATTCATCGACTTCTCCTTTCTTGAATTCATACTCTTCTGCTTCTGAGAAACCACACTGTGGCCACGATGTATCAGCGTTATTGCTTAATTGATTCTCATATCTACATGTCACAGTGTGGAAGCTAATGACCTCTGTGGTTTACTTGTAGAATACTGTATAAAAAGCACATAGATCGTCTAGATTAAATGACTGTTTCTAGTACATTAGGCAAGATTTCTGTATATTTTGGTTCATGACCAAACACCTGCAAAACTAATTGTCATTTAGTGCTAATTAGCAAATGATAGCATGCTAACAACATGGTTAAACATTATATCTGCTAAACATCAACACATTAGCATTGTCCTTTTGAGCATGTTAGGATTGATGTTAGCATTTAGCTCAAAACACCTCTGCGCCTGCAGCCTCACAGAATCACTAGTCTTAAAGCATCAATAACGGAGCAGGTGTGCATATTATCCATGTGCCTGATTGGCTGTTCCTCTCTGAGATGATACAATAACAATTCTTTATTTGTACCTCCTGCGTTTTCTGAAGTTTCAGAGCGCTTTGAAGTGAAATGTTTAACCAGGTTTCGGCTGTTAACGGCACTGTTGCACAACACCGAGGTGTGTCTAACACATCGCTGCAATGATGTAGCATTAACAGCTTATCGCATCGGCTTTACTCAGCAAACACATTATCAAATAGAGAACTTAGTGCACACACACAAAGACACGTATGGACACCATTATCAGATGTACGAAACTTAAAGGTCATGTCTGTGATCCAAACACACGGTTAAAAGAAGCTTTAAAGTATCTCAGAGGTTTGTTCACATTAGTCGTTTCTGTAAACTCACGAGCTGAACAAACCTGGATTATCAATTCATGACATCTTTGTCAATGAAAAGAGGGAACAGGTACTAACTTTAAAATCTAATTTGCTGACAAATAGTCAGTAGTATTTGCAGTATTTTCTACCTCATGCAAACAAATGATCATTTGGAGCATTTAGCAGCTGAAGTACCAGATATTTCCCTCAGGGGTTCGTAGAGTCCCAAAACAGAGCTGAGACAGAGTAAATATTGGAGGTGATGATATCTTGTGTGTTCACAACTTGCTGTGGCCAAAAAAAAAAAAAAAAGTTATTGAAGTTATTGCACATAAAACAGAAGTTTCCATTTTGCTAATTTACAGAACTTTATGTACCTTCCTTTGTGCCATTCCAACAGGTCCTCATACCTGAATGACTGAACAGGTTGATTGACAATGACACCCAAAGTGACATATATGGGCCAACTTATATGACCGATGGAGAGTAGGCCACCAGCAGCAGGTGTAGTGGACCTTCAATGTGCCGGACTGTCATTACTTCAGACCTTCATTGTTCCAGACCTTCATCGTTGAAGGCGTAACATTGTGAAAGCATTGCAGTTTACTTAGATATAAGTACCAAAACTACTTTAGAAAAGACGATGATGTGGGTTAAAATAAGTGTGTTACTGTTACATCTATGTCACCTGTCACCTCTTTTGTTCCCATCATAATTACTACAGCCATCGGAGGCCATTTAGTATCATCATGATGTCATTAAAGAGACACACAGAGAAAAACAGGTTCATTCTTGGCAACAGCCAATGTGTGTCAAATGCCTGAAATGTAAATGCAGGTACAGTTATCAGTTGGCAGCGGCGGTGAAAAAGTGCAACAGTCCGGAATGTACAAGAGGAAACGCGCTGCTGGTACTGCTGATCAGCAGATAGTTCAGTCTTTACAGCGAAGGAAAGTTACCCGAAGCCACATCGTCTATGTGAGCCGCTGCAGCACCGGCAAATCAAAACACACCAGTTCTACAAGCTAACTATTCCCCCAAGCACTGCAGTGAAGTACACTTATGAGGTACTTGAGGTTCTTGAGTCTTTTCCCTTGTATGCTAATTTATACATTTAAGAGTGTAACATTGTAGCATTTACACATTTAATTTGCAGCCATAGGCTCCAATTTCTTTGCAATAGTTTATAATGAGCATATTAAAATGCTTCCGTACATGTTAATCAACAACCCAGTAATTTACTACGATGGTAAACGGCTGTTTAGTTTTTTATGCTGTTGTCAGAAGTCTCATAATTACAGGCTGATCATGAGACACCTTTTCATGTGGGTCACTTTTGACCTAGAAAAACTACTGGCATGCACCAAAGGTTGTAAATATTAAGAAGCTGAATCATCAGCACAGTTAAGGAAGATGTTTTTTTAAAAAGCCCAGCATCCTATGTGGGTACACACTGTCTTCCCCTTATCTCTCTATATCTGGAGGTAGCGCATCATTAACCAAAAGGAATGACAAACCTGAAAAATGTGAGATGCCGATGGTTTAAACACGTGCACATTTGGAGAAAGTCAACAAATGCTCTCGAAATAGGCACCAGCAGGGAGTGCGGAGTTGAAAGGGAGCTGAATCGAACAAAGGTTCATGCAGGCGGCAGACAGAACAGCTCCCACAGCTCCGTCTCGAGGAGTCCCGCCAGAGACGGGGAGATGATAAGAGGAGCTAAATTTATTCTTCGTGCCATCGCTGAGCCTCGGTCACGAAGTTGGACGTTACTGAGATTCTAGTGGTATCACAACAATTAGGACAGAAATGATGAGCTGCAGGGTGGAGACAGCTCTCAAGACAAAAAGACAAAACAAAAAACGTGTGTGGCTTGATGATTTGATAAGAACTGATTTAATAAGAATAAGAACTGCTAAAATGTCATTGTCAGTCGTCTTTATGTCAGCTTCTGATCACCCTTTTAGACTCATGAAGGGACAGTATATGATTTAATGCCTTTTTGAAGAGACATGGGTTTGTTAGCTGTCTTGCTGGGTCAGTCCAGGACATGGTTAGCCTAGCTTGAACAGCAGCAGCTGTCATTTCTTCAGAAGCAGACGCATTAAATTAGTAAAATAAGATGACAAAAATCACCCAAAAAACACAACCGGCAATGGACCAGCTGCTGGAAGCCGATATATTCGTCCAATCACCCCAAACTTGTCACCAGCTCCTGAGGGAAGCTGCTAAATGCTCCACCACGTTCGCCAGCTAGATGCTAACACTGTCTGTCTGCTGTTGGTAGTGTGCTGAAAACACCTTCATGCTTTAACTGGAAGTACACCAATGAGATCAGTGAGGGTGAACCAACACACTAAAGCTGCAGACAAGAAAACCAAAACAACGAGCAGAAGGATGCTAAAAAGTGTTAAAGAGCTGGGAGCTGCAGAACGGGATGATAACTCTCAGTCACATCATTCGTGCTCATTTCATCTGTCGCTCATACAAAATAATGATTAGAACAGCTTTGATGATGAAATTTAGTGCATTTTCTTCCTCGTATCCTCACACAGAATCTGTCGGGCCTCTGGTTGCTGAAGGAAGTTGATGTTGTTACGCTGCTTCCAGGAAACTTTACGAAGTCAAGAGAAACAAAAAACGAGGGAAACAAAAGGTTGGGGGTAGAGTCTGTGGTCATTTGACCTACTCTGTGGGTATGTGTGTGTGTGTGTCACACTCCCACCTTAACCAGTCCTGCCACATTTACCTGCCAAACAGAGAGACAGGTGAGTGGGCGTGGTGTGACTTTCCTTTCCATGGGAGAGGAAAATCACAATCCTCCCTCTCTCACAGACACACCTTTATATTTCAGAGCCTGAGAAGACGACCATCATAAGAGAGCGTGAGCCATCAAGACACAACCTCCAGAGGTCGAGACACAGGCTGGAAATCCAGTTTTTGGAGCCTTTTGGATACATTCCATACAATTCCTACCCGGCAACAAGAAAGGTACCAATTATCACTGTCTTATTTCGTGTTTAACAGTTGAAGCATCTCAAGAAAATGTGTATTTACAAGTGACAGGCGCAGAAACATTCAGCGTTACAGTCGTATGTGCAGTTTGTAGAGGGAGATCTATCCTACCACACGTCACCCGATTGGTCTTAAATGTCAAAAGTCAGTTAAGTGATGATTCGATGTGTTGGACAAACATCTGAAAGTTTTCAAATATTCACTTTCCAAACTCACTTTCCAAAACTCTCAAATCATTATTCCGGGGAACTAGCGTGTAGTGTAGTTTTCCTTTAAACTTATCTATCAAAAGGCCCAACAGTCGGTCAACATGTTTGCATGTGTACTTAAGCCAAACACTTAACTCTGAAAGGCTCTTTAGCTCAAGGTTCACATCACCTCGCCCCTTTGATTCTTTCATTAAGAGGGCGCACTGCAGGTGAACAGGGTGAAGATTTCAACTGATCGGTATCACCATCACACTTCCTGTGTTGATTACTTGCATTGAGACATTTTTTTTTTTTGTATTACCAGTTTTCTCAAATTTAATGTTTAAATATGTAAATAATTCATTATCTAATCAAATGTGTTCTAATTTGTATACTGGGAAATCTTCTTTTTATCACTCTGTAACTGAGAAAATACTGTGAACAGCCGTTAAGAAAATACGTTTCTGCTTTGTTTTTAGACATGAATATTAAATAAATCAGGCTAATGATCTATGAACAAACCCCTCAACAGTTGGGTGTAAATAAGTGTCACTGAAGTGGAAGTTTCTGGATTCGTGTATGAGAAAAAACTCATTTTGCCTTTAAAGATTTATATTGTAAAATTAAATTTTTAGACAAACAATAAGGTAAACAGGGTATCACCTATAAATATCACCATGAAACGCCTACTATTGATTAATTACGTTACAATAATTATTATTTTCATTACAAGTTTTCTTAAATTTTATGTTTAAATATACAAACGAACCATAATCTATTAAATGTGTGCTAATTCAGGCGCTATTAGCATGACACACCGTAATCTCTCACCAAAGTGTCAGTGGTTGAGTTGCATTGTGGGTAATGTTGGTGCCAAGTTTTGGAAATGAAGAAGAAAACATGGAATATAAAAGTTCTGCTGCATTAATTTTCATCTTTTTTTTTGGGGGGGGGGGGGGGGGGGGGGCAAAAAGTGAATGCAGTGTTAAATCAATGGAGCACTCCTTCAATATATAACAATAATAATTTGACTTCTGTTGGTCAAATTTCCATTTACAACTGAAATATTTCCTCCAAACACTTCCATCCAAGTGTTTAATTAATATGCTGCACACGTGCATCTTTAAACCCTTTTTTTTTGGATGTGAAAGGATGGAAAAAACAACCAGTTTCTGTTTATTTAACTGTGCGAATTTTCTACGTCTGCTTGGGTTTCTTGTCGTCAAAATAAACATCTGTACTGCGTGCGTTAGCTCTGTGATTGATTATCTACGACAGGACGCAGGCAAAGAAAGTGGGCTGATGGAGCAGATAATGGAGCAGACTTAGACACAGCTGCTTACAAAACTGTACTTTTAGCAGTAATTAAAACTGTTATTTAACACGTGTTGTCAGTATGATTCAACTTTAGAACAACGTAAGAGAAAAGACTTCGTCCCCCGAACATTAAACCCTCTGTGTGTTGTGTAAGTGATAGATGGATAGAATCTCGCCCCACTTCATTCCTAGAGTCTTTTGACCATCCTAATCTGATATGTGGGGACACGGGTGATTTGTGTGTTATGTAATGTGTCCATAATGTGTCCTCTCATAACTCCAGCTTTACCTCCATTAAGCTATTAACTGCCTTCATTCTACTTTTAAACAAAACAACAAAAACCCCTTCGTTTTAGCATGACTGACGCTGGTTTTCCCCTTTCCACTCCTCTCCTCAGTTTCACTTAAAAGGTCAAACATCTGTCGCGGACTGAAGAGTCACAGCACTGACAGGCCGTCTATATTTAACGCCTTAAAGAAGAAAACGTTCAATATTTGTCCTGAGGTTGATGCTCCAGTGAAGGTCATGGGATTATTAAACTGAAAATGGTCTCTTCAAGAACATGCAGGTGTTGACCTACTTTTACGTCAGTCTACCCCTTAGAGCGAGTTTTCACTTCATGAATTTAGCCCTGATTTTCCATTTGCTGACAGTTTTTGGAGCACTTCAACAAAAGCCCCTCTTCTTTTTCTACACTGGTTTTTCGTTTTAAATCAGCCCACAAACAACTTCAAGGTAGACGAAAGAACGAAAGCATGAGTGGACACATGGTCGTCCACACCCTCACCTGACCGTGTTACACATTGGGAATTAAGAAACTGTAATGAAAATAGGGAAGATTATTCGTCTTTGAATCAATGTGAGAGTAATAATTAGACCTATCGAAGAGTGTTTCTGCAGCCTCTTGCTCTTGTTTTTCGGTACTGATTCAGCTGTATGTCACTTTCTGTCTCGCCGTCGGCAGGATGTCCTTCCACGGTAGTTTTCTGTCTGACGAGCAGTTCCAGTGCTCGATCTGCCTCGATGTGTTCACCAACCCTTCGTCCACGCCGTGCGGCCACAGCTTCTGCATGGGCTGCATCAGCAGATACTGGGACGGACTGAAGGTGTGTCAGTTCGTCTTTGTCTTTCCCTCCTTTCTTCCCTCCTCGTCTCCTTCCTCGCTCCGTCCTCGTCCATCCTTTGTTAGCCTCCTTTTCTTCCTCCATTCCCTCAGCTCGTACAAAGACTTTCTCTCTCTAACTCCTGTTTTACTTATTCTTTCCTTCCTTTGTTCCCTCCTTTGCCTCACTTATGTGCACTGTTTACATGTTGCTTGTGTATTTCTGGCATGTGTGCATGCGTGTTATAGGAGAGAAACTGATGGTTCTCTCTGTGATGCAACATTAAGCGAAATACTTTGGGCAGATTGTGTTCATTTTTCAAAAACTGACAATCTATCCATTCATCCTGACTTACTTCCCTCTATCCCCTTTCCTGCCTCCTCTTGCTTCTGTCTTTCCTCTATATTTATTTTCTTCTTCTGTCCCTTTTTTCACTTCCTCCTCCATCATCCTTCCTGCCTCAGGTTTGCCAGTGTCCTCTGTGCAAGAAAACCTTCCAGAAGCGACCAGACCTCCAGATCAACAGGACGCTGCGAGAGATCACCGAGCAGTTCAGATCCATGAAAGGAGGAGGAGGAGGAGGAGGACTGGGGAGGGAGAAGAGAGGGGGAAGAGGAGGAGGAGACGGAGGCATACCGGACAGTTTGTTTGATGAACTGAAGAAGAAGCTGCCTCGACCTCTGCTGAAAGCGCCAATGATGCTGCCCTGTGAGGCTCAAGGTAAAGTGAAGTAGGATGGAGCTTACAAATGACCTTCTGGCTAATTTTTTTTTTTCTGTTGTTTGCTCGGGAAGCACACTTACCTTTTTGAAGATATCTAGCTCTTATTGCTACAGAGGCTGTATGCACTCACTGTAAATCCATGAAGAGTCTGCCAAATGAAAGCATGCAATGCAATTAAGTCTTCAGATAAATAACACTGACAACCTCAGTCTAAAAGCGGCCGTGTGCTTTTTATCGCACTTCAAAAATCCATCATGCCTTCATTCATCACAGACAGCCGCAGAGCCAGTCTGCTCGGTTTTGTCGCACATTCTGCAGATGATACGTGACCTTGCTGTCGGAGCTATGCTGCACAACAGCAATCCTTAACACGAGTCTGCAGCCGCAGCGTTAGGCGCTGTGTGAGGCTGCAAACGCTGACGTCAGCATGTAAACAGGCTCTAATAACAATGTTAACATGCTGTTGGTGAGCAGATATGTTTGATAAGTTTAGTATGTCAGCATGTTAACAGCTGCTAATTAGCATAATGCAAAGTGCTGGTGAGGCTGATGGGAAAGTAATGAGTTCTGCAGGTGTTTGATCATAAACTGACATACTGGACAAACTGATTTTGGCTGGCTCCACACTAGATGAAAAGTCATAAGACTCATTGGGAAACATTATTAGGAGACTATGAATGTTTAAAAAATGAGGACGATCCACCTAATGAATGTTGAGATATTTCATCCTGACAAAAGAAGTGGACCAGCTGACTGACTGACCAATCCCTTGAAGTCCACCGCAAACGGAAAATAAGTCTTTTTGGAGTGTTAAAGAAGCTCAGTGAAAGAGGAGGGTGCACAGCTTTTTGAGCGATGTTGCACAAACTTCACCTTCCTTGACTTTCCTTTCATTTCCTGCATCTTCTGCCTTGAAAGGCGAGACCATCTCAACATCATCTGATACATTCATGACCTCACTGGCTTCTTCAGTACCAAACGACAGTCCGATCGCTGCCATGAGCCACACCTGCGGACCTCCCCCGCCGCCTCCCCCTTACACCCGCTCCAATGGCCGCAGAAGGTTCACCGTGAGTGGGGCGGCAAGCAGCCAGAACCTCCCAATCTGTGAGATCCACCACAGAGGAATAATGGTACAATACTTTTACCTATAACCCAATATCTACCTTTGATTTCCTAGTAGATAAAGGTTTGACACTGCAACTCTCTCCCTCACTGGCTTCAGATTTACTGCAGGACAGACAGAGAATGCATCTGTCCTGAATGTGAGATCAGCGACCATCAAGGTCACGACACAGTGCCTGTGGAAGACGAATGGATGGGAATCAAGGTGGGAAAGCAGGACAGAGAAACGTTTGTTCGATGTTTGAAGTGAACCATTCAGACTTTGAGGAGTGCTCTCCTCAAGCGTCTTTGTTTGAAACACAGAACAATGGCTATACGAGGAAGAACAACAACAAATCACAAAATGTTACAAAGCAGGTGACGGCAAAAAGTTCCTCAATGGGATCTGAGCCAAGCAAAATACATTTGATTAGGGTACAATGCAGCCTGTCCATGACTGTAATGGATGATGCCAAAGTCACTGAATGTACAAACTTGGAGGATATCCTGCTTACACCATGGACACCTGCCAAGGAAGGCCATTTGATATCTGTTTAAACATCAGAAAATATGCCTGACATTCGTCTAGCCAAACAGGAAGTGTTTTAACAGTGAGAGGTGAAAACTACAAAAACAGAGAACAGCGCTGCATTTGTGCATGTTGTTGATGCAGTTACACAAATAATCCTGGGTCCACACCCTTACTTGGCACATTGATTTTGAACTGCTATGAAACACCTGCACCTGATTGAATGCTTTCTCTCCAATCTGATTGGTAGTAGGATTATTGGATTCAAAGACAGTAGGGAAGTACTGGTAAGCTGGGACAACACAGCTTCCTGTAAGTAATGTATGCAGTTTTATCAAGTACCTATTCCCATGAACACAGCTTGCAAACTCTTTTTTTCTAAGCTCCCGATCGGCCATCGCATAATTCAGGGACAACTATGAATCTGTAGATAATCATATTCAAAAGTGTGTATGCATGTTTTTCTGTATTTGTGGGGTACCAACACCGCAATCTCACATGGTGTTGGTTCTAACAAGTTTGAACCAGAAAGGGTTGGGTTTAGGGTTAGGGTTAGGGTTAGGGTTAGGCAAGTAGCGGTTAGGGTTAGCATGACTCTCCACAATGAATGCAAGTCTAGAAGTCAAGTCCCCAGAATAGATGAAACAAGGCTGTGTGTGTGTGTGTGTGTGTGTGTGTGTGTGTGTGTGTGTGCAGGACCAGCTCAGTGTCTGGGAGCAGGAGATCCAGGAGATGATCAGAGAGAGGATCAGGAAGATGGAGGAGATCAGGATGTCAGTGAGTGAAGTGGAGGTAGGACAAACATAAAATCTCCAAATCTGACTGATTTTTAAGTGTCTTCATGATTATTCATGGTTCTCAAAGTTCATATTTCTTGCTAACCTTTGGAGGACTAAAAAATTAAACAGCTATTTAAAAAATTCCCAAGATGGCGGTGGAGCGAGAGACGGCAGGCAGCGTTTGCCTGTTTTCTATGCTAGTGTCTGCCATTGAGCGCTCGCAGGCAGAGCTGATGGAGGTGATGGAGATGAGCAGGAGGGCGGCCGAGCACCAGGCCGACGCCATGATACGACAGCTGGAGCTGGAGGTTAAAGAACTACGAAGGAGAGAAGGCGCCCTCTCCGAGCTCGCCCAGTCGGACGACCACATGCACTGCATCAAGGTCGGCGAGGATCTGATGAGGTTCAGCTTGATGTAATACTGACACAGAGCAAACACTGTGGGAAACCTGAGCAGAACTGAACTCACTTTTTTAACCTACTTTCCAGACGTTCCCCATCCTCAACAGCCCTCCGCCTGCCAAAGACTGGTCCAGGGTGTCGGTGAACTCTGATCTGGGAACAGGAACCATCTACAGGTCGCTGGCAGTTCAGGTGGAGAAGTTCCAGCAAGAACTGAAAAACATCGCAGAAACAGGTCCGTGATCTGTGAAACACAAGGCCGATAATCAACATCTCGAGTCAAAAGAGGTTTTATAATCTCAACTAAGATGTTCCTGAGTTTGGTATCATCAAACATGAGATCAGTCCTTTCAGGCACTGTCAAAGTACTGAAATACTGCCCTCTGGTGGTAGAGCTTTGTATGAGCTGTTATTCAGCATGTTTAGCTTTTCCAAATCACACACAGAATGGCACCAACTACATAGAATAAAATGAACTTTGAAGCGTACAGCAGTTTATATTTCCTTATTTGTCTCTTTGTTCCCCTCCAGGTTTTCCTGCCCTGGTACTGGAACCCAGTCCAGTCCGAACACTGCCCAGTGAGTGTGCCCATCGTCAAGTGTGCATTCTACCTTAAACTGGTCAATGATATAAATCTATGCAGTGTATTAGTGAGTTTAACGTTTCAACATTTTGTCTCGTTGTAATGAGGCTGTTTCTCTGCAGGGGTGAAGAGTGTGCAGGAGTATGCAAGTATGTCACATTCACACAGACTGAATTCACTGAAAACAATATCATGGATCCATGAAGTCAGCCCAGACAGCCAGACATGATTCCATATAGAAAATATAAATCTCTCTTCATTTTCCTTTCTGCACACAGTGGCTGTGACGCTGGACTCCAACACCGCCCATCCAAGACTAATTATGTCAGAGGATCTGAAGAGTGTGAGACGCTGTTAAATTTTTAAGGCAATTCAGGGACTCAAACCTGCGATCACAAACCCACATGAACTTTGTTAACAATCTTGAAAACTTGCCTAAAAATAATGAATACAATCTTGGTATAATGTTGGTTTTTGGTAGGCAACTTTGTCTGTTCAGTTGCTGCTGTTCGGTCTATGAAGCCGAGTGTCGATAAACTGCCCGTCTCTCTGCAGGTGAGGTGTGGAGATCGACACCAGCTGCTTCCAGACAACCTGGAGAGGTTTGACAGAGTCGTCTGTGTCTTGGGGAGGGAGGCGATCTCCTCCGGGAAACACTACTGGGAGGTAAGAGGCTTCTCCTCTTTATTTGATGCTGAAAAGATCCCAATTCATTCATTTAATTTCTCGAGATTACGTAATATTGAAAGAAATACATCAAAAACTTTTTGGATTGTCATTTCCTACTACTTCCTGTGAACAGGTGGAGGTGGGCGGGAAGACGGACTGGGATCTTGGGGTGGCCAAACAAACAGTCAACAGGAAGGGAAAGATTGATGTTACCCCGAGCAATGGATACTGGTTCCTCAGCCTGAGAGACAAGTGAGCCCTCAGTTAATTACCTAAAAAGAGCTTTTAGTTTGGTTGACCTGCTCACTGAAGTGCTTCTACACACAAAACATGAGTTTTAATTGGCCAAAGAATATGAATCCATGTGTCTCCTCAGGAACAAGTACGCCTTCCGCACTGAACCCTCCACAGACGTCCAGGTGAACCTCCGACCGCGAAAGATCGGGATATTTGTGGACTTTAAGAAAGGACAGGTGCAGTATGGGAAATCCGTTGCCTCAAGACGTCCAGTCTCTTTCAGCTTGTTGTCTTGTTCGGTTTACTTATACTGTGTGTCCTCAGGTGTCTTTCTACAACGTCGATGCCAGAATCCACATCTACACTTTCAACGACACGTTCAGTGAGTGCATCTACCCGTTCTTCAGCCCCTGCACGAACAAATCTGGGAAGAACAACGAGCCGCTGATCATCACGCCAGTCGACATGACATGGTGACATAACAACACCTGCAAGATATTTGCTGTTTCTTCCTCGTTTTTAATCCACTTAAGTCAATGTTAGCTTCCTAAAACGTTCTATTGGCAGATGTTGTCTGACTGTGGACAGTTTATTAATACAGCTGAGACATTTTAATGGTGTATTTCAAATGATTTTGATCATTTATTCACACGTGGATTTGGTATTATTCTATCAATAGCTTCATTAGATGTACGTCATGATTGAGTTTTAAAGGAATAGTTCCGACTTTCACTTTTTTGCAGAGTTAGATAAGAAGATCGCTAACAACGCTGTGAAGCTGCTAAATAGAGCCAGCAGCCTCTTAGCTTAGCTTAGCATAGAGACTGGAAACAGGGGGGAGCAGCTAGCCTGACTCTGTCCTTTGCTAACAAAATCCACACACTAGCAGCGAGGTGCACAGATGTTTTGTTATTGCTCTAACCTGAAAATAATTACCCTAACCCAGCTGCCTCTATGTTAGCCAGCTAGCTACCTGGTGCATATAATAGCACAATTTGAGGCAACATGATGCAAATGCAACAGGTTGAATAATACTTTTTTTTTTTGTTTCATTGTTGTAATTTGAGTCTGAGAATTTTAATAATTGTCTATTTTTGTTTTTATTTTTTCATCTGTGTATATTTGAGGCACTTTGGGATGCATGTTTGTATGGACGGCGCAATATAAATAAAGCTGAGTTTTATTATTTAAGTGGGGTTTTTTGTCTTTTTATGGGATTTGCTGAGAATTAGCAAAATGTCAAACATCACCAGACTTTAAGAATTTTTTTCGCCTTAAACTGAGGAGTGAAAACTCGAAACAAGACAACTGGCTCAGTCAAACTCAGTCATCTCTTCTGTTTGTGGTACCTGTGAGGTGAAAGTGTAAAAATCTGGTTTGGTGGCATTTTAAGTTCCTGGATTCTGGGTTGGTTGCCAGGTGACCTCATGATGACAAGAGCAAAACGTGACAAGCATTGAAAGGATTGAAAGGTTTGATATTTCTGTCTGTCTGCTGAGTATTAAAAACACAACACCAGAACCTTCAGTCATCTCCAGTAAACAACTTCATTGAAAATGATTCACGCAGCAAAGTAACAATTATTAAATAAACAGGGTGAAGTAAAATCACATAAAATCAGTCAAATGACACGTAAACATTGCAGCGAAACAATCAGCCGTCTCTGAGGAGGGTGAGAAAAGAACAGTGGATAGAAATGACAGCACACAGAACGACATCCTGCTTCACCTCATACGTCCATAAACAGCAGACACACAGCAGCTAATCCAGCCCCCCCCCCCCCCCCCCCCCCCCCCAAAAAATGAAAACCAGCCAACAACAAATTCAACCAGGCAACTTAATCTCTTAATCTCAAGCGGCAGCTACAAACTGATGATCAGTAACCCTCCCATTCAGAAATGGGACGTTGCCATGAAGCAACAGGTGCACAGTCAAAGTTTTCTGATGCTGCCTTCAGGTGACGTCTGGATAATAAGGTGCAAGCTAAAAAAAATAGTTCAACATTTTGGCAGAATACATTTATCCTCTTTCCTGGTGAGAGTTCGATGAAAGGCATGACAGCACTCATATCTATCTGGGTTAGCTTAGCTTAGCACAAAGACTGGAAATAGGTGTAAACAGTTAGCCTGGCTCGGTCTGAAGTAACACCTCTCTACATCTCCAAAGCTCAACAATCAACTAGTTATGTGTGTACTGTTTGTTCAGTTAGAACAAAACTTTAAGTATAAAAGCAACTTTTCATTTTTCACTTCAGTCACTCTACAGATTAAATAAGGAGGATATGTTAACTAATTAGTAAACTGTACACATATTTTGGTACCTTCAGACAGAGCCAGACGACCTGTTCTTGCCTGTTCGCAGTCTTTACGCTAAGCTAAGCTAACGAGCTGCTGGCCGTAGGTTCATAAAGGCCAGAAAGACGTGGAATGGTCTCAATCTTTTCATCAACACTCTTGGTAGGAAAGCATTATATCCCAAAATGTTTGACTAAAACCTTAAAGGCCAATGAGAAATACTTAAAAACGGGTTGCAAACAGGATGAAAAGGTGTGACACTGACAGGTACAGAGAGGACAGAAGACTTTGGACCGTGTCATATTTTGGTTTGAAATGCTTCATCTTCTGTATAAAATATCATTTGAAATGTTAAAAAGCCGCCTCTCTAATGAAACACACATGATGACAATAACACACTTTCTGCTCCGTAACATCAGATTTTTAGGCTCGGGGGCACTATTTGGTGTTTTTGTAGATAGGATTGTACAAAACAAACCTTTTAGTGCATCAGTCGTCACCACACACTCACATCTGGTTTTCAGTCTTGTGGCTTTGTTTGCATTGGGGTGAAAATTAGTTCTGCCTAAAGCCCAGTGCTACAATCATCAAGGTGTGCACATTTCAGATTCGGATGTTGTATTCACAGCATGACTTAAATTAACCCTTACCTGAAAATAACTGAACAATATACACGAGAATCTCATCTTTTGAACAAAAAAGCTACCGACCGGATTACTTGAACGCGTGAGATTTGATTGTAAACAAAGTGAATCATTAATTATTCTAAAATCAGGTAAGTACTCACAGGTAATACTGTTACATTTCTCTTGAAATGTGCAGTTTGATTTCTGCTGTCTGTGTAAATCTGTGTAGGTTTCATGTATTTAGGATCAGAAGCTGCTGCTGTCGATGCGGTCCTGCTTCATCTGCGACTTTGCTTTTTCTTTCTGCAGCAGAATGTGTTCAGCAAACTCCCTCATGGCTCCCTTTCCCCCCACGCTGTGGCAGGTGTACTTGGCAGCATTGATGGCGACCACCGGAGCGTCTCCGGGGACAGCGCTCAGACCCGCCAGGTTCAGACAGCTGACATCTGGTTTATCGTTGCCTGACAGAGGACGGACAGAAATAAACATCGTGCATGAATATAAAGTAGTACAATGTGTCACACACATAAAGATATAACACATCATATGAGTGAGAGTTTCTGTAAGTTACACAGTAAATCTGTTTACCCATGAACGCCACATCCTTCCATTGCAGCTTCCTCTGCTCCACCAGTGGCTTCAAATCATCCAGCGGCTCCTCTCCCACCTCGATCACCTGGCAGCCCGTCCTCTTGCCCAGTATGTCAGCGAGCGACTGGGCCACGGGGTCGGAGCTGGAGGTCAACAGCACCACCTGGTGGAGCAACAGAGGGTCACATGCGGCCGTGTGACGCGAGCCAATTCACCAATGCTCCTTTTCAAATTCCCACCTCCACTTCTTCCCTCTGCAGCATGCGGATGCCCATGGTGTCCCTGGTGTTGATGGACACCATCTCCTCTCCGGACACAGACAGAAAGATCCGTCCCTCCGTCAAACAGCCGGAAACGTTACAGAACATCAGACGAACCAGCTCTGGCGTGTCGCGACCGAAGTAACCATACCTGTGGAAAGAAGAAGGGAATGGACTAAATGGACTTTTACGTCTGCTTCCAGTGAATAATGTCCAGGCACAAACACGCTGTGGTGGACTGAAATGCTTCAAATATGGATGCTGCTGCCGAGAAGCTACAAACTGTAAAACATGGACTTCACACATGTTCTACCCGACGATCAGCACAGTTTGAAGCTAGAGTCACCGATTCAGCAGCTGACCAAATGACAGTATATGGTGCTGAATAATGGCCAGAAAAGTGTTTTTACGAAACGTGAATTCTCGAGCTACGGTTAAAAATGTGTTTCGTGAGCTCACAGCGACCTTTGACCACTGAAATCTAATCATCCTTGAACCAAAGTGGACGTTTGTGCCAAATCTGAAGGAATCCCCTCAAGGCGTTCTGAGATGTTGTGTTTACAAAAACAGGGCGGCAACCCGAAAACACGTTGCCTCCGGCCACATGTGTCAAGGGCACAAAGGCATAAAAATGTTGAGGGAGAGGAGGATGTACAGACAGGTAGAACAGGTAGGACAGCAAAATGCTAAAGAAGAGAAACAGAGTGACAAGATCAACTCAAATCTGACCGAAATCCAGACGTTTTTGTGAAAGATGAGCAAACATGTTCACTCCTCCACCGCTAGTGATTTCCCTCCAGCCCCTGAAGCGCTTGATCAACGGCAGGCTAATGGAAGCGTGCTGTCAGCACAAACATCCACCTGTAAAAGGTGCTTAACCAGCTGTGGCGACAAAGCATTTCTGTGTGCATCTCACCTGAGGACCCTCTGCTCTGCCACGGGCCAGTCGATGTCCACATCGATGTCCACGCTGTACTCTGGCAGCATCTCGTAGTACGCGCCATTATCACCCTGCAGGGAGGCGAACACAAGTTGCACGGATGGATGCGTGCTGCACATTCAAAGGCAGGTCACATGGTCACATGTAAGGTCATGTGAACAGAAACAAGATTAGGACCTTCTGCAATGAACTGTGGTGTCCGCTTACCTGCAGAACTCCTTTGTTCATTATGAGGTCTCTCTTGGTGAAGTAAAAGGATCCGTTCTCACACAGCTCGCCGGCCCAGTCCTGCCGCCGCGGCCGTTTTTTTGGGTCCAGATTGAGCGGTTTGGTAAACTCACCAGCTAGAAGGCGGCAGGGTAACAGTTAAAAGTCCAGTCTACAGCAAACAGCTTCAACAATAATCCACGTCACCTCCATCACGGGGCGGTCATGTGATCTCCATCAGGCACAGAGGAAGGCGGCAGACTCACGTCTTTTCTCGACCTCCTGCCAGCGGAACTGGTGCCTCCGGACCACCGAGAAGACCGAATCGAAGTTCTGCAGCGTGATCATCTCCAGGGCCTCCTTCAAATGGAACGGGTGGAGACACGGGGACGTAGCCTGAATGTTGCATATCACATCCACCTCTGCGAGAAACACAGCGGCGAGACGGTGATTTGTCTGATCAAACAGACGTGTACTGATTAGATGAGAGGTGTGATGCTACAGCTGATTTGCATACCTGGGTTGAGCCTGGCGAACTCCTGGATGGTTTCCAGTGACGTAGAAGAGTCTTTGGAGACTTCAGGACTCCTGCGGTGCACTTTGGCGCCCCAGTTTTTCGCCACCTTCTCGATATCAACATGGTCTGTCGACACCCACACGCTAGGAAAAGGAAGGTGCATCATTAGCGTTTTTATTTCTGTTTTCATAACTGTATGTTCTGTCTCATTGTTTGCTTCTTTAATAGTTTCCTTCTATGGACCACAAACAGACAAATACAAAGCGATCAATGCTTCCTACCCCTTCAATTAAAGCCAAACTAGTCTGCAGTGCATGATCTGTTATTAGCGTGTTATTACTGGCATCTAAATTAGGACATTTTAACAGGAAGAGGTGGCTCACAGCAGGATTCATACAAACTATTTCTACACTAAAAGTTAACATTATAAATCCATGATATAAAGCAGAGAAAAGCATCAAATCCACACATCCAAAATACTGTCTATTAGACCTTTTTCTAATGATAAATGCACGATGAATTCATGATATAGCTAGCTATTCGTTTCATGTAGACTTTCTGCATGAATTATCTGTCTATAACTATAACCTGAACTGTTCATGCACATCTGCAATGTGGTCTGCAGTGAAATATTCTAACACTAAACAACACAAATAAGCAGGTATACATAGACGAAGGAAGCCATGTTCAGTGTTTGTAGGACATTTGGATGTTCTTCAGGTTTTGTTATTATTCTCACAGTAACTGTTAATATCACATCCTCCATTTATTGATCTACCTGTCGAACATGTCGGAGTCCACGGCAGCCCTCAGCACCCATCCGATGAGCGGCACTCCGGCCAGCTTTTTGATGTTTTTAAGAGGAATCCCTTTGCTTCCTCCCCTCGCAAGAATCAACGCAGCTACGTGTCTCTTCTCACCCGACTTGACCTGCTTACAAGCGGGCAGCGGTCCGTCCTGCTCACCGTTATCGCCGGGGAGGCATCTTTTCCTGGAGGCCATAACGGCGAGATGTATTCAGGGGTCCGCCAAAAGCACCGCAGATAGCAGTTATCGCTGAAATGTCGCTGGAAAAGCGGAATTGTAACGGAACAACTGGAGATATTTCTTCTTCTGGTGTTTATCTCTGGACGCGACTTTGTTGACTGTAAGCTCCCTGGCGCCACCTCCCGCCCCGGAGGATGAAGTTGTCGAGACATTTTTTTATAAAGGCCAAGGTTTTCATGTTTCCACCTTCACGAATTTGCTGCTTTTCCTTTTAATTGTTTTAATAATTTTAATTTATTGTTAGTAATTTTGTGCTTTTGGATGGACAAAGCGAGCATTGTGAAGGTGTTACTTTTTACCTGTAACAGCAGTTATCAGCTTTTTTATTTAGGCATTTTTACAAACCAACTAATCAGTTGGTTAATGGAGAAAATTATCAGCGGATCAGTAATATTTTCAGTGCAGGACTTTAACTTCTAACAGAGTATTTTTACAATGCTATATAGCACTTTTACTCAGTGTTCAAGCTACTTGGAAAGTGTAGTGAGCTAAGCTAACATTTAATGTAACATGCTAATGTTGCTAATTAAACAATAAGCTGTGTTGTCTGCTCTAACTGCTCCAAACCCAACATGGCATCAAAACAAACAAACAAAACACACAACAACAAGAAGCAGGTGTCTTGAGTGTGTGTGTATGTTGATATGTGTGTGTGAGTGTGTGCGCGCACCTGTGCTCACATAGGCGTGCTCACTTCAGACTTGGGCACGTTTGAAACCTCAAATCACTGTCGAAAAAGAAAAAAACCCAGACTCCCTCGTGCTCGGTTCCCCTCCATCCTCATGCGCTGCCATATTTCCATCAGGCAAACTGAAAAATCGCGTGACAGACGCCGCAGGTACGAGCCCAAGGATTGCAGCGTGACGTCACGACCATACGGAAGTGCTTCTGTTTATGGCCGTGGCGTCTTTTCCTGATTTGTTTTTGTTTTATTTCAGTAGCCAAAAGCGTGGCTGGTTCAGACTTTCATAAATGTTTGGGGAAATTTACTTTTAGGGGAAAACGGTGCCGCCACTCGGTCAATAAAAGAGCTGAGCTACTGAAAACATGTTGGACACCACAGCGACACCATCACGCTACTGAGAAATGAAGTTGGTACTTACGTTCAGAGAATCAGCCTACTTCCGCCATCGCTTCTTCTTCGTCTCCTTCTTTTTCAGGTCTTTTCCCGCTCCTCCGTCGGTTCCCTGCATTGTTTAGGTCACCTTTTTGAAGAAGAAGAAGCCTTATGCGTTCAATGTCAGCGGTGTGTGGAAACATGTCGTTAAAGGGGCGGATTGCAGCCGAAGCCGCTGAACTTCAAACTAGTTATGAGATGAGTGATGACTGAAAACTGGGGCAACAAGAGAGACCGGTTCAGTCCGCTGGCCTCTGACCTTCTGGTGTTTAATTGATCAACAGCGCCACCTTTTGACATCAGGTGCAAAGGACAGTTTTATGTATTTATTTTTATTTCATCGAATCTTCTGGTCTGGTCTGATCTTTGGTAAGAACAAACATGGAAGTGTCATAAGATAGAATTCATATCGAAACTGATTAGAACATTTTGAACACAGTATTGTAGAAAAACGTACTTCAGTATTTCATTTCTTCCTTTTACGGTGAAGAACTGTGCTGCTGACTATGAAAAATAAATAGTAAACAACTTGAACTATGCGGTCAATACTTGTTTTTTCCTTTAAGGAATTCCTCTGTTGTACACACTTTACATTTTATTTTATGTTTTCTTATTGATGTCAGACAATAAATGTGCTCCACCTATAGAGAAATGTGTGTTACAGCAGTGGATTTCACGTTGAATGACTGGAGCTGAATCCTGTTACGTAACAGTGCCTTAATTAACGCCCATTCTTTGCGCTTGTTATCTATTGTCCTGGTCACATGAAGTTGGTATGTCGCCCATCCTCTTATTTGCATATTCTTCACCAGCAGGAACAATGAGTCTCGAATCCTTCAGTTTAAAATGTCGTATCCTCAAACCCACTGCATGTACGTGGCAGCTTGAGGTTCTACTTTACAGATGAAGATTTTACGCAGATAAAAAGTTCTCCACCTTCACCTGCTGAAACATTACAATGCTGCTTAAATGGTGTAAGTATCAGTAATAATATTCCAGTGATATAAATATATAACTCTCTGACATACTTTTACTTTAATGCTTGAAGTACATTTTAAAAACCTTTGTACTTTTATTTGAGTCTCATCTTTTACTTGAGTATTTGTACAGAGTAATGTTAGTTTTACTTAGGTTAATTACCTGAGTACTTCTTCCACTTTTCAAAATAAAAGCTCTTTAATTTACCTTTAAAAGGATTTCAACTATTCATGTGATGAAGGGTGTCGCAGCAAGTCAACAGATGTATCGTGGTCGGCTTTTCTTCAACTGATAAACAGCGCCACCTGTTGGACTCCGACAGGAAATGGGCTGTTTTGTACATTGAGGGACGATGACTGGAGAGGCGTCATATTTTCATACATAACTGTGCGCTTAATCACTTTAGGTGTTTTAATCTGTAGGTGTAACACAGGATTACTTTCTAATACTTTGTGCTGTTCATCTGTACACAAACATATAAAATATTTTGACTAAGCGTCTGGTTTGAGACGCACGCCTTCACTGTTATAATTAATTATGAAATGGAAACTGAAAATCAAATAAGACATGACATGGCGACAGTTCATTGTGAGCTCAGGGAGTTTCTGTTTGAGACATGGCATTAAAATAAGCCTTATTTCACTTTATCTCTCCTGTATCGTGTGTTCTGCTTCTGTCTGTTTCAAAATAAAAGCCCTCCACTGTCCTGTCTGCCTTGTTTTACCAGATAGAGATTATCTGCCTCACAAACTTCACATTTAAATACACAATTTCTGGACTTAAAGCTGCTACAGTCAATGTGTAATGAGACAAAGTTAGCTTGTAATGATGAACCCACAGAGTTATTGCACTCTTTATATGCTTTATGTTGTGTATGTATGTATGCTTTATGCTTTATGTTTTGGTTCACTCTCACTGCTCTCATCAGCACCAGTGGGGGCTTCACTGAAAAAGCTCTGATAAATAAACTCTACACGACCTCCTAAGCATCAAACAGATAAACAAAGTGGAGCATTTAACAGCTAAAGATCCAGATATTTCCCATAGGAGTTGGTAGAGACCAAAAACAGAGATAAAAGTGAGTAAATTTTGAATATTAAATGCTGTTTTTTTTCTTTATATTCCAGATTTGTAAACTGGAAACCGCTTGCTGATAATATTGACTTAGAAGGAGTTAATATGTTACTGTATACAGCTTGTTTCTGTTGCCCCAGAGTGACCAGAAATCAATTAATGCACCTTTAAAGGACACGCCTGTGATCGTGTGAAATCTCAAAGGGTGTCGACTAATTGCTCCTTTTTTTTTTTTTTTTGAGTGCAATACCTGAGATGCTTCGCCTCATAGCTGTCAAAGGTCGGCTGACATTTTCTTTTCAACGTGTCTCGAAGCACTTTTTACTGCTTCTTTTGCAGGTTCTTGCTTTCATTTCTTTTCAGAGGAAAATCCAGCTTGTATCCATCAGTCAAAAGCTTCACCCAAATGCACAACAAACACTCACCTCAACCCACACCCAGATAGTGTACGCTGGAGTAAATATAGACACATATGATATTATCACACAAGCTTTTCTCTGTGTAAACAACCACACACACATGCACACACACACATACAGGTATGCTACCTGACCAGTGCGCATTGCTGAGAAAATTAAGCCTATTAAAATAAAGTGCGCAGACAAGCCCATTGACCCATGACATTGACACAGGGAGGGACACAGAAAGGCATGAGAGCAGGATTAAAAGTCAAAAAATATGAATAAGCAGGCCAGTGAAAAAGTCCAACATGCTAAACTAAGATAGCAAACATGGTAACCAAAAGATTACCTGCTAAACATCAGCATGTTAGCATTGTCGTTGTGAGCATGTTATCATTCCACCGTTAACATTTAGCTCGAAACGCAGCGGTGGTGCTTCGAGCTAAATGTCACATCTATTCCTATATCTATTTGCCTGGTGCTAATTAGCTAATGACACTATGCTAACATGCTAAACTAGGATGGCAAACATGATAGACTTAACATGACCTGCTTAACATCAGCATGTTAGCATTGTCATTCCAAATATGTTATCATGCTAATGTTAGCATTTAGCTTTCAGCTAAATGCCACATCTATAAGTTTAGCTTGGCACAATTTAGGTAATGATATCATGTTAGCATAATAACCTAATATGACAAACATGGTAGGCTAATGATTACCTGTTAAACATTAGCGTGTCAGCATTGTCAATGTGAGCACATTATCATTCTGGTATTACAGCATTTAGCTCAAAGCACTGCTGTGGTGCTTTGAGCTAAATGAGCTAAATCTATTCTTTTTGCCTGGTGCTAATTAGCTAATGATACCACACTAACAACCTAAATTAGGATGGCAAACATGGTAGGCTAAACATTACCTGCTAAACATCAGCATGTTAGCATTGTCACTGTGAGCATGTTATCATTCTGCCATTAGCATTTAGCTCAAAGCCTCACACAGCTGCAAGCATGGCTGTAGACTCTCTTGGTGTTTTTTAGGGGGTACAGTGTGCATTACTGTATGCCATGGTATTATTTTTTGATACCACCACAAATGGCCACCAAAATTAGACATTTACATGTCTCACAATTCAGGTCAGCGGCTCTGAAATCACTGCGGTATGATAAACTGCAGGTAGACTGTCAACAACCAAACTTTAACACCGCTTTTCTTCTGCTAAGCAGCCATGACATAAACACATGAATTCAGTCGGGGGGCTCCTGACATAGAAAATAATAGCTCTGCAGAAACACCGTCATATTTCACTGTTGTCGCATTCTTTGCTTCCACCCTGTCTGTCATTTTCATGTATTACATCTCCACTGAAAAATCTGTGTGCTCATGTAACAGGCACATAATGATAGAGGGAGAAAGAGAAAGAAATAACAGTTATGTGGAAGAGGCTGGAGATGAGGTTGTCAGTCAGGTTGGACTGGTGTTAAGTACACTTCACTCTCTTGATCCTGTTGTCTCTGCATTATCGCTCTTTAAACGGACTTAAACATATCTTTAGGCTGCTTAAAAAAGATTTGGGCAAAAGCAAAAGCAACACACGATGTTTGAGGTTTTCCACTCACTTACAGAGCTTTCAAACCGTGAAGTACTCAGATCTAAGTAAAATAATACTATAATAGAAATACTTTATTACAACTCCAGCATTCAAAATTTTACTTGAGTAACAACACACAACTATTAGCATCCAAGTGGACTTAGTCTCAAAGGTGAAACAGAAAAATAGTCCTTGTGGCCCATTTCAGAATATAAATACATATACAAAACCTTTATTTAAACAGGGTGCAAGCCTGATGACAACACATATAAAATACACATAAAACTTACATGTAAAACAGTAAAACTACATAACAATACATATAAAGCAATGTAGGTAAATGAAAGATGCATTAAAGAGTTTCACAACAAACAGACCAAGGAATAACAGAGTATATTAAATCATTATTTTAAATATTTATTTACATATTTAGATATTATTGGACTGCTTTTATTAATGCATTAATGTACACATCACTTTAATGTTGCAGTTGATAAAGGTGAGGTTAATATTGACTACACTATTTACTGCTAGCCCTTATCTTATCTTAATCTTATCTTAACCTATGCTAATAATTATTTAACAATTTCTTGATGATATATTTAATTAATTGTCTTGAGTAAATGTACTGAGGTATTTTTCACCAAAGACACGAGAAAAAGGTTAAACAGGATGTGAGAGAAGGGTGTGGATGACAGTTAGAAAGGGGCTGTAAAAGAAAAACCAGAAAAGAAGAAGGAAGAGGGCAGGCAGCTCATCCACCCGAACTGCTCCGACAGCCCGGGCGGCATACCGTTCATTCATTCGCCCTGCACCACTCCTCTCACCAGACACCTCTCCTTCATACCTGCTGTGACTCCTCATCGTCGGCTCAGCCAGAGGAGCTCACAGCTGGCAGACTCTGTGCTGTGAGTGCGTCTGTGTTGGACGTCAGATGGTGTTTATCTGCGCATGCAAATGGAAAAACTTTGCAAATGATGGCACAAAGGAGCTCGCTGAGGGACGCCTCGTTGTGAGGAGAATAGAGCTAAAGGCTCAAAAACCAGAAAGAGGTGGAATACTAAACAGAGGAGGATTTACATCAACAATAAAAACAAGAAGAAGTGTGAATCTCTGCCTGAGCTACAGGAGGAAAACACCAACATATTCCTGATGCACATGAAATCAGAATAACAAACTAAAACCAGACCTATTGTCCCATTTATTATTATTATTATCATCCCAATTTTGGGGGTAGTAACACTTAAATATAAAACAAGAAAAGGGAATTAAAAGATAAGTTCATGTGGAGGCCAAGAAAAAAGTGACGAAACCCTGAATTTGACTTGTTTATCTGTTAAAAAACATGTTTTATCGTCTTGAAAACTGAATGAGAATTGGTTCTAAACTGAAGTGACGCATGTTTCTGCTGCAGACAATGATGCATTGCTTCTGTTTGGGGACATGAAAACAGCAGATTTTCACATCTGTGATATGTTTGAGTGCTTTTTACACAGCGGTAAAATAAGTCTGTTTGGCTCTGTGTTGCTGGACGTTAGACTGCTTCTTTATTGATCCCAATTTGGGAAATTATTTTGTTGCAGTAGCAGTTAAACATACAGACAAACACAGAATGTATACAACAATTTTAAAAAAAGTAACCAAAAAGTAACAAAAATATATATAAACAGGAATTGACCCCAAATATGAAGTACATTAAGTCTGCGAGGGGCTTTTTGGCCAACAAAATTAATACAGGCTCGTTCATGTGCAGCCCATAAAATATTTTGCTTATTTGGTTTAATATTGATGCTTTATGGTCATTTCCATATTTTGTCACCTTCATTAAATCTGCAAGCTCTGACAAAAACAGAATCTAATAGAAAAAAAAGGGCTGGTTGGACCACAAACAATGAGGGAGTAAAGGAAATGTCAACAAGACTCAACGCTCAGAAATAGAGATTTTATGTGGTTGTATCCAATATAAATATATAGGTTTTTGTAGTTGTGTACATCAGAGTCAAATGTTTACTGTTCGATGGATGGAGAAGCTGAATTAAAGGCTTGTTGAAGCAGAGAAAAGATATCTGCACCTCCGTTACTTCCTGTGTGTTATTACACTCAGTTTCCAGGTGTTTCGAGAGGCCTTTTGGGGAGGGAGTGTGTGTGTGTGTGTGTGTGTGTGTATTACCGGCATTGTGGGGACTCGCCTGCTTTATGGGGACGAA
Source organism: Chaetodon auriga (assembly GCF_051107435.1). Classification (NCBI taxonomy): domain Eukaryota; kingdom Metazoa; phylum Chordata; class Actinopteri; order Chaetodontiformes; family Chaetodontidae; genus Chaetodon; species Chaetodon auriga. Next base: position 3,182,395 of record NC_135097.1, read on the forward strand.
CCGAAAGTCCACATAATGACAATCATTCAATTTTAGGGTGAAGACTCGGGTTAAGGTTAGGTGTGTGTGTGTGTGTGTGTGTGTGTGTGTGTGTGTGTGTGTGTGTGTGCATGTGTGTGTGTGAGTGGGGGGGTTAATTACAAAGACAAGAGAACAGTGGCGGAGCAGGAGGAGGCTGTAAACACACAGCAGGGAGGGAAAGGTGGGGCAAATACTGACCTTTGAATCAGAGTCATTTACACTCCTGCAGGCCTTCGTGTGTCTTCAGCCGTTAATATTATTCACCTGAATTAACTACTGTGATACTGCTGCTAAATGGCAGCTTCACTGAGACGCACAGAAAACAATCAATAAATCAATCATTTTGTGTATTAAATGATAGAAAATGCCTGTTTCAGTTTCCTGGAGCCGATGGTGGCAGGTTTGAATTTCTTGTTTTGTCTGAACAAGAGTCAAAAACTAAAAAATATTCACTTTAGCATCACATTTTAGAGGGTGGAGCTGGTGAATTTTTGGTGTTTTTGCTTGACAAATGACTGAAAGGATTAATCCATTCTCAGAACAGCTGCAGACTGATCATCTGTCGATCAGCTAATTGATCATCATTTCTACAGGCAGTATTTCACACGTATTCAGGCTGACCGTTGGGCTCTTGTGTGAAGTCGGGAGGAGTCAGTCTTAATATGAGGAAAAGTCACTTGTCTTGTCTTAAAATCGTTTGTCTTAAATTATTCTATGAACATTTTGTGTTGAGTTCAGCACCTCTCTGGACTTCCCTCATGATTCTGATATTTCCTGCAGGATCTGAAGGCAGCGTTGTGACTGGTTTAGTTTTTTCAAATAAAGTATCAAAAATAAGAAAAAGAGAAAAGATTCAAGCCCGTAACTTGAAACTTGAATAGCCCCTGAGGTCGCAGTAAAGTACTTGTATGTGTTTTACTCTGATCACTGAAGGCTGCTGTATTATTATTGCCTTTACTGCTGAGTTTCTCCTAAAGGTTTATGTCTGTTCAGCACAGTAACAGAAGATACTGAACCACAACATCACGCAAATGGCCAGTACAGAAACCCATTTATCCAGAGCCGAGCTTCAGGGCAGAACCCAATCTAAAACAAAAAAGAAATGACATCATAGACGACCAAAGAGTAAAAAAGTCAGATTCCCTGATAGTATACGTGAAAATACATTTTCACAGGTCACGGTGATCATTTTCAGTAGATGTGAGAAACCAAAACAGCACAAAATCAGCCTCTAATCGAATAAATGTGACATTTCAGCTCATCTGGAATGCCCCCAAACGCTCTGAATCCTCAGTATTTTACCAAGAAAAACAGCCAAAAGGCAGGACCCATACCTGTGTCCAGAGCTGGAAAGTATCTGAGTACATTTACTGAAGCACTGTACTTCGTCTATACCGCAATTCACAATCACTCATTATTTATTTAACTTACTTTCATTCTCTGCACTTTTATCTTAATGATGCAAAATATAATCAACAAATAAAAATATTGAAGATGAAGATAAAACTTTATCGATCCCCAAATTCACCAACAGGGCAGCAGATAAAAAACCACCTTCGCTGCAAACACATTAAAGCATCAATAAGAATAATCCAATTACATAATCTGCTTTATTCTGAGAAATGGGATTATGCATACGTCACTTTTGGTACGTTAAGTATATTTTAATGCTCTTGTGTTTTAAAAGCAGGATTTTTACTTGTAAATGAGTATTTCTACACTGTGAACTTGCTACTTGTACCTCAGTACAACCATCTGAGAACTTCAGAGACTCCGGTTCTGTTCTGCTCTTCTTCTTTTTGAGCCTTTTCACTGTGGTTTTCATGCAGGGCAACGTGTGTGTATGTGTGTATGTGTGTATGTGCTGGGTGTGTATGTGCTGGGGGTGCCCCCCCCCACCCCATACTTTCGTCCTCCTCTTCTTGTCGTTTGCACCGTTCCCCACACCTTAAAGCGGAATGGAGAAGAGGTGGAGAAACAGAGAGGAAAGGCTGAGGCGGAGAGAGAGGAGGGGTAAACCGGTTCGGCAGGTATACTGAGGCCTTAACCCAGCTTGTCACCGTTATTTCTGACGCGCATGCGCGCTGGCGTCAGTTTCCTGCTTTTCAAATGAGTACCTGTGCTGCTTTTTGACCCACCTCTGTCGACTGAGTGTGTGTGATCAGGATCCAGTGTGTGTGTGTGTGTTTTCTCAGCACGCTCTCCCACCCACTCGCACACACTCCCGTTATTTCAGGGCGCCGCAGTCGATATTCGACTTTACCTGTCCGGTTACACACCTGAGCGGACTCACCTGTCCCGACGCCGAAAGACTCTTCTGTGTTTTCTTGTTTTGCGCCAGAGCCGAGCAGGTCGAAAAGGTGTGTGAGGAGGGAAAAGGAGATAAAAGCACAACGCGGCTTCGAAACGAGAAGAAAGGTGCAAGGAGGAAGGAGAAGAGGGGAGCGACACCTTCCATTTTCCTCTTCCAACTTTGGAGTTTCCTGCTTTTCTAACTTTTGCCTCCACGTCGCGGCAAGCGGCTTTTCTACAAACCTCCCATAACAGACTGGTATCCACTGAGCATGCCGAGGGCCTTTCTGGTGAAAAAGGCGAATGTTTCGCCGGTAAAGCGGAACTGGAGCGAACTGCCTGATCATGAACGGGGGGACGTCTACATCCCAGGTGAGTCCACGCTGCTGTAATGAGCCATGGGCCTGTTTGTTGTTGATATGCTTTTAAAGCGACCGGGTCGTAGGCTGTGGTGGGACCCGACGCGCCTTTGGGTGCCTTTACGCGCGGGTTTTTTGGATTTCATGCCTTTTTTGGTGCACCGGGAATGTCAGTGTGGCGGGCGGGGAGGGGGTCCGGTTGGGATTGTAACGGGGCGGCTGCAGTCCGGGGCCACCGAATAACGGGAAACACAGCGGGCCGTGAAGAGGCAGTGCAGGCCGAGTGCAGGGTGAAGTTGCGCCGATGTTTTGTTTCCGTCAGATTTAATAAGTCAGCCCTGAAGTGGGTGTATTGGCCGTTATTTCCATGTGAGCCATAACTCATTGTGTGCCGTGGCTTATCACCAGGGCCCGTTGCTTTTCACGCATCGACCTTCAACCCCAGATTGCAGCGTTCTTCCTTATACAGCCTGACTGGCCTGTTATACAGCCTCCTCATTCATTTCTGGCCTGCTGGGACCGACTGTTTGAGCCTTGATGGAGGGGATTTTTAGGACAAATTTACAGACTCAAGTTGTCCTCATGTTTAGATTAAATGGACTCTGGGTCAAATAAAGACACGTGATGTCTTCATTGATTCTGACCCGTTTGTCTCACAGGAAAAGACGTTTTCTAAATCCTGGTCCTGGCGTGTGTTGACTGTCAGATCTTTGGCTCCAGCTCGGGTGTGTTCACCACCGACTTTACATTGAAACGACACGTTAATGGAGTCCACCTCTTTCCCAGGAGCTCTTTCTGCCTCCCTCCTTGAGAACAGTCCCCATTGTTGCCACCGGCAGAGTTTTTATTGTAAGACCACGTCGGTGTCAGATAACGAGTAACGGACTACACCCAAAACCTCTGTGCCGCTCTCCCTCCCCCACCCTCCCCCCGTGTGTCTTTTCCTCCTCATCTCATCACCGTTAACTTTTAATCATTGACTTAAACATCCTCTCTGGTGCTTCAAACCGGAACTCTTGGACGAATCTGCCCGCCGATTGTTAATTTTCAGTTTTTCTATAAACGCGCGTAAAAAGAGCTAACAGCCAGTAATCCTGTCAAATGAGATTTAGTGGTTTTAGTAGAAGCACGCAGGTGTTTCGGGACTGATCAACAGCGCATGTGAAGCTAATTTTACGCACAGAAAACAATGATTTCCTAGAGCCAAGTTGAGGCCTGCTTAAGTCGTAAACTGTAAACTGTTGGTGAATTGAAGTCTTAAGCAGCGCCCGGAAACGAGCATCAGCTGCAGAAGAGACATTTCTTTTAATCAAATCAGCCAATTTGCCATGACAACCTGCTTTTAAGATTAAAAAAAAAAAAAAAAAAAAAAAGCCAAAACACTGAGCGTCAGTGCGTAATTACGCATAGTTAACACTCCTCCCCAAACAGCAACGGTCTCGGCTAAAGTTTCAGGTATGTGCCGTTACTTGACGTACCTGCCCGACGTGTGTTTTTGTGTGACAGGCCACAAACTCACACTCATGCAGAGAGGTATGATAATTGCCCTCAGAAACAGGCAGGTTGAATACTTTATGAGGCGCCATAGGTGTCGACGGTGTGTGTGTGTGTGTGTGTATATATAGGTGTGTGTATGGAGGAGTTTATTTTTATCTCCCAATGTGCCTGGGCCTGTTTCTGATGCATCGTCAGTCCAAAACAGCCTCTGTTTAGTTGATAGTCTACTTCAGACACACGTAACAAGTGTATGCGGACCGTGAGTCACACCAGCTGGTTTGTGTGAGATCAGACGGAGCGTTGATTTCAATAAAACGAGTTCACTGAGTTAAAAAGAAAAACTCTTAACAGGTTTGAGAAGCCAGTGAAGGGCCAATTTCAACATAAGCTAATCAATAAAACCACAAAGAAGGCGAGTAAAACAGGAAATGAGTGGACGCAGTTTGCTTTTGTGATCCACACATTTTCAGGTGATCAGAGGCCCTTCATGGAGGTTTTCCTGCTCTTTGATAATTAGAATTATCACATGTTATAAAAACAGAAAGTCTGAGATTAAAACAGTTTCTTTCTTCCATCTTCAGAATCAAAAAAATAAAGAAAATGATCTTTTTGTACCTCAGTGCACCTGGAGGATACGAGGACAGGAAGTGATCATTTCCCAGCTGTACATTCATGTAACGCAGGATTTTTCCCGCTCATCTATATTCAGCCTCCCAAATCTGATGAGGTCAAACATTTTAATAAAGAAACTTTAAATTTGGGTGTTACGGAATAGGTTGACATTTTGGGAAATGGGCTCATTTGGTGTCTTGCTGATGGTGGGAGGAGGAGATTGACTCCATTGTTTGTTAGATGTGAAACTACAGGTCAGAGACGTTAGCTTAGCTTAGCATCGAGGCTGGAAACGGGAGACAGCAGCTAGCCTACAGCACAGAAACAGAGCTGTGGCTGGAGCTCCATGTTTTCCTCACAGACAAGAGAACGATGTCGATCTTCTCACCTAACTTTCAATGTTAAATCAAATATTTCCCAAAATGTCAAACTATTCCAGGACGTCACATCAGCAGCCGATTGGTCAGTTGGGCTAAAATCATGCATCAGGAGGGTTTCCACTCTTGGCCTGTTAATGTTTATTGGCTGGGAGGAAATGTAACGGACCCTACAGAGAGCCTACTGCTGCAGACGATACGCCTTTAGCAAACACACACACACACACACACACACACCCTGTGTTTGAGAACGTTATCTACCGATTGTTGGCTCTTTCTCGCAGCTGAGCGACGACGACAGAAAGAAAATATTAAAGCATTTTGAACAGGACTCTCTCTCCCAGCCGGGATATGCTAAACCGACCTCTCAAACACACACACACACTCTTGCCCAAGCGCACACACACACACACACACACACTCATTCACTGGTGAGGGGGAAGGTGGGGCGAACAAACAATACAAGACGAGATTAAATGTCCAGCCAGCAGCCGTCTCCACAGAGACTATCACCACTCAGGAATCATTAAGAAAGATTTAAAACAATCTGGTAAATAATCAGCCAATAAGATCAGATTTCCCAAATTCTGCCTCCCGGACAAAACATCCGGGATGTGCAATATATTTACAGATCGCATAGCAGAAAAGTTACACACCTGCAGTGTTTGGAAATAATAATGAAAGGCCAGAGAGGCATAAACGTTTCATGATAAGACATGATGGACCGTCACGTATCTGATGGAGCTCAGGTGAACGTCCAGAGTGTCCACAAAGACGCTAAAGGTGCAGATACACGTCTCACAAATCAAGCTGCAAGTCTCTCAGGTCTCTGAATACTGACCAGTGGTCAAGTCCTCTTTTTGGTTTTAGTCAAGTCTATGATGGATCGACAGACCAACAGATGGCAAATGAATGTATTAAGTGTTAAATATGTAGAGAAATGCTGATAATTACTCATTTCACCCTGTTTTTGGACAGACAAACAGATATTTGAAGACGTCTCTTACGTATCAGCGCTCAGAAGACACTGTTTGTGTGTTTGAGGAGGACGAGAAAATTTGTTTTCCAAAGAAAATCTCTGCGTTTGCATCAGTAGCGTGTAAATACAACGTTGGAGTACTTCAAGTAGCAGCAGCAGCTTTTTTATTTGGGAACATTACAATAAGAGTAATATGGAGATAAAAGCAGTAGTTTGTTGGTATTGAACAAAAATGTGCTTGCGTTGTCTTGTTTATTCTTTGGTCCTGATTTTAGCGTCCTGAACATGACAGGAAGCTGCTGCTGAGGCCTTCGCGGCGTTCGCGGAGCTGTCACGGTGCGTCACAGCGTACCGTTACCTCTGCAGCGTCGCGGATCGCTTCTTCTATCTCCTCATCTTTACAGCTTGCTGTGAGGCTTCATTTGCATCGACATTTGTGTTTTATCTGATTGAGGCCGTGCGGACTTCACTGATTCGCTGTCTTCACCGAGCAGGACCACACCTGCCTTCCGGGCTACCTGAGCGCACACACAAAGACGTGCACACACACCTGCATAAAGGTTTCTATGACCCTCCATCTCTCCCCGTCTCCCCCTTTGGGTGGTGTTTTGTTATACTGTGCTCACACACACAACACACAGACAGGCATCCACCCCTGTGGAGGCGGATTGTTTGAGGAAGGTACAGAGCCGGTGCTGCAAGACCGTCTGGTCCGACGAGTCTAACTGCAGTGCTAATGTGTGTGTGTGTGTGTGTGTGTGTGTGTGTGTGTGTGTGTGCGCTCATGGGCATGGCTGTGCGTGCAGAATAAGTTGCACTAAACAATAGGCAAAACATGTACACACCCACACCCACACACACATAAATACATACACATATTTAACTCAGCGTGTTTGCTAATTGAGAGATTGTGCAAATATATGAGCGGTGGCTGCTCGCCGTGAAGGTCGAGGGCGCACGAAACGTCTACCCGTCTCACACATCCTTCACCCTCTGACCTCCATTTCTGTTTGTTTTCAAAGAGATTTCTCGTCTCTTAAGCTTGTGGTTACGTTCAGAAACATCGGATGCTTAATGTAGCTTCACTGTTCACTGTCAGTCAGGATTTTCCCTTTTAAAGGAGCTGACCAGTGATTTAGTGTTTACAAAGTTGGTGACTCACAAGAAGACAGATGCTGAGATATTGTGACCTTCAGGCTCGAGTGAAGCGTTTATCTACTAAAGCACCTTGGCGTTTTCAGCATAGATAAGCGTGCGCGTTGCTATCGTTGAGGTTGTTGTTGTTTTCTGTAGACTGCAGCTCCTCCTCACCTTTACAGACCTTTACACTCAGGTTCAGTTCATTGTTTAGCTTTTTTAGGTGTTGGTGGGGACCGAAAACAAAGCTAAAAGAGAGTAAATGGTCTTCAGATGACTAAAAACTTGACTCTCGCTGACCCTCCTCCGCTCTCCCTCCAGTCTCCATCTTCCCTCCGTCCGGCCTGATGATGGAAGCTGAAGCCAGCCCCGCCGAGACGACGCCGCTCTGCCTCACCAAAGAATCCCTCTGTGACATGCAAACACACGCCGAGCTGCCGTCCAGCACGATGCTGGGCCGACCGCAGAGCCCGGCGGCTTCACCGAAGGAGAAGTCGGAGGTCAGAAGGAGGTCGCAGGGAGACTCTGCGTACATCCGATCCAAAATGAAGGTGAGGAAACGAGCTTCGGTGATTCTAATCAATGATTTCGTGCACAATAGCAACACGGGGGGAAGGTTTGGGGGTCCACGACTGACACGTGTAGGTCAAACCTTGAGGATTTCACATGGCTACATCCTTTAAACTGGTGTTTTTTCTTATTGAGTAGTTTAATGTAACTAATATCTTCAGTGAAATTCAGATATTTGCTTTATTTTCACAGCAGTTATCATTTCTCTCAATGCAAGTGTGACGTTATCAAATAATGACTTTTTTAGATGAAAGCGTTAAACTGCAGCTCGGTGTTTCAGGTAAACTGGTGGAAATTAAACAGTCGCTGCATAACTGCAGATAAATGAATGTAAATTCGTGTTTGCTCTCTGCTCCACAGGTAACCACAGGCGAGTTACCTCTCGGCCCTTCTCTTCTTCCTCTCTCTCTTCCTCCCATTACCGCCCAGCCGTCTTTAATCCCACACGCCCCCGTGATGCCTCTCGCCTTGGCGACACCCCCTGCCCCCCTGGAAGTGGCCTCAATGGTAACCAGGTCATCAGGTCAAAGTCAGAGCTCCTCGCCCGGGGTGACAGGCGCGTTCATGTGCCAGGTACGCCAAGAACTCACACGCTGAATGTAAACATAACGTTGTTCACAAGAAAACTCCACAGAGCACCTTTAATGTTTGAATGCTGCTGACATGACTGTGTGTTCGTACATTTAGGTTTGCCAGAAGACCTTCCACCACCAGCGGATGTTAAACAGACACGTCAAGTGTCACAACGAGACCAAGAGACACCTGTGCAGCTTCTGCGGCAAAGGCTTCAACGACACCTTCGACCTGAAGAGACACGTTCGCACGCATACAGGTAGCTACGCACCTCCATGTTCGCACACAGGTTGCATTGACACACAGGTGACACACGCAGGACAGCGAATGACGTCTTTCACGTTCTCCAACAGGGGTCCGGCCTTACAAGTGCACCCTCTGCGACAAGGCCTTCACCCAGCGCTGCTCCCTGGAGTCCCACATGAAGAAGATCCACAGCATCACGCAGAAGTACGCCTACAAGGAGCGCCGCAGCAAGCTGTACGTCTGCGAGGAGTGCGGCCACACGTCGGCAACCCAGGACGAGCTGCTCCTCCACCTGCACTCGCTTCACCCCGACAGCCACCTCCTGAAGGGGAAGGCCGCGAGGAGAGCCGCAGGAGGAGGGCCGAGAGAGGAGGGGTCGGTCGGAGGGTCGACCCCAGGCTCTCCTCAGGGAGCGGACAGCGATGATACGGCCGGATCGGCGTAGCGGCGGAGGGGAGGGGGGGCTCGGAGCATCGAGACGACAGACTCAGGGGGCGTGGATGAAAGACGGGTGGACGTGTTAGCTGCTGGACATAAAGTGATCGGTGGATGAATTCATATTACACCACAGTGGGGAAAAAGCTAATGTATGTATATATGTGTGTGTACGTGTGTGTGGATGTGGGTATCTGCAGATAACGCAGGCTGCGAGGTCAAAAGCACCAAACAAGGCCAAGTCTGAATTTTATGAATATATGTGCATGAGATCATGACGTGGACGATGAGCTCGTTAACATTTGTGACATTACCAACTGACTTTTCCTCTTTTCCATTGCATGTGAGTATTACTGTGGGCTTCTCTGTACAGCAAAAAAGACGAGTTTTTTTATGAAAAAGTACTTTGTGTTCATTAAAGGGAGTAATATATTACACGAAGATGACTTTTCTTTCTTTTATTGCTGATTTAATTCTGTTTGCTAGGACAGACGCCTCCCATGAGATAAGACAACTTTATTAAAAAGTCTTCCATCGTCACTCCTACGACAGTCTGATTCATACAATGTGCTATAAAACTTTGTAAATGCTTGATTAATTAGATTAATCATTAATCAGAGGACCCATCTCCAGTGTTTATGATGCAGCCAATCACAACCAGAGACTGTGAGAAAAGCAGATAATCAAAACAAAGCCATTGAAGTGCACTCAAAGAAAATCTGAAATCAAGGCTGCTGCTTAATGAGATCGGTCAGAACAAAAAAAATGACCCTCATTAGATGAAAACACGAGAAAAACCCGCTGAGGCTCTGCCCGTTCCCTCCTCAGATTCAGTAAAGAATCATCGGTGTTTTCACAAATCTGTCTGAAGGCTGAGATTCACGATGTAAAACGCTCTGTGGTGTAAACGATGAGCCGCAACTGCTCGTCGAAAGCCGCCTCTCAGACAGTCCTGACTGAGGTTCGCTGGAAGCTTCCTTTTCCACCCTCATCCTAAGAGCCTGCGGGGCTTCAGCTCAGGTTTCTCATGTCTGTGCAGTAAATATGAGGCTGCAGGTTAGCTTAGCTTAGCTTAAAGACTGGAAACTGGGAGGGGTTACCCGGCCTTGTTCGAAGGTAATTAAATAGACCTGCCAGCACGTCTAATGAACACATCTCAGCTTATTTGTCTAACAGGGATTCTGTGCTAAACTCTTTATTCTTGCTGTCACCTTTCTTTGCAGGCAAGAGTCTAAAATGTCTTATTTCTGCAATTTTAGGGAAACGTCATGCCAGCTGAATATTAATATAATGAGAAAATGTTGATTAACGTACTCATTAAGTTGCACAAATGTTGATACTGAACATATGTGCATGTATTTCATTAGTTTTTCACCACTATAGGCAATTTCAAACAAGATTTTATTGATTCCACGTCTGGAAATTTACAGCAAGAATAAACAGGAGAGGTAGAAAAAGCACAAATGGACCATAAAAAAGCATGCAAAATAAAATTATCTGTCTATATATTTACATTGTATATAAAAGAGTATAAAGATAACAGCATTATTCAGCTTTTTTAGGCTTCTGTTTCAGCTCTGGCATCCCTTATTTAATGTTAGAGTCCAGTTTAATGCAGAAACAGTCAGCAGCAGTCAGGATCTCAATCAGGTGCCAAATCATTTCTGTTTCTGAAAGCTGACCATAGTCTGGATGTGAGCTCTGGGTTCTGGTCTCACAGTCCTGCTCCAGCGCGGCGCATGAATGTAGACTTTCATCACTCAGAGAAACGTGTCTGATCATAATCCAGGCTGTGATTACGATGCCACCACAACATGATCGTGGATGCAAATTAGTGGCATGTAAACGTAAGATCCAAGAATCAGGGATGAAATGTTTCTCGATTGTCTCAGATGTTAAAACCTGGATGTGATAGAAATGAAAAAGCGACGAGCTGCATGTTCATTCATTCATTCTTTGTTACAGACACTAAGAATTAACTTCAGCCTCAACTGCTTGAAGTGCAGCACAAATAGCTCCGAGGTTATGGCTTTGATTTCCTCACTGCTAATAACCACAAAAGTCTTATTCATGCATACATGTAACTGTCCCAGAGCAGGCAGTTATGTAAGATTCCTCAGAAACAAATAACGCCCTCGTAAATGCATAGGGCTCCTGCACGGTATGTAATCTCCCTGTCACTTAAAAATGCTTCTGAGCACAGACGGCCACTATTTGCATACTGTATATCCTGACACGAACAGGTGCAATGTACAGTAAACCCATTTCACACATGCATGCGCATAGTTTGCCAAGACTGGACTTGTTACGGGGGTTAGACATCAGTGAGATGTAGGTGCAGTTTACCTCTATAGTGGTGACACATTTAGACAACTGACAAGCAAGCCAACGCAGGCTGACACTGAGAAAGTGGACGTACTGCACGCAAGGAAAAAATGACTAAATATTTATATTCCAGAGTCTGAGTGACAGGCACAAAAGGAATTCCCGGTATGACTGACTTTGACGTTTTTAGGGCTGTAAATCAGCGTGGTCAGTGCTGCACAATTAGAGAATTAGCTCGTTCAGTGCTGAAGAGTCAGACAAAGGTCATTCCAGCCTTTAAAATACTACTTTTTCCTGTGAAAGCAGCATTTGCACACAGGTCTCAGTGGAGTTTTGAGTCAAACCGTTTCCTCTTATTTAACTCTTCAGTCTGATTGAGCCTCACTTTATAACATTAAATGTGTCTTCATGGCAGCCATGCTTGCTTTGAATACAAACTTGTGCATGAAAGCGCTGTTAAGCACTAATTATGCTGCTTTTTCCCCCAAGCTTCAGTGTGTTGAAGAGCGAGAGGCTGCGGTTGGGAGGGTGAGGTTGGATTCTTGGTCCCTGTCGGGTCTTGTTGGAGGAATCCTGCAGACTCCCTTCAGCCTGAGGACACATGGAGGAGCAAAGATTCAGGTAACAACTAGATAACGGTCTTGAAGGTTAACCGACACTGAATCAGTTTGCCTTTCACACCAACTTCTGAATAAAATCATGTTTGATTCATCAGAATGTTTTTAAGGTTCAGCTAAAGCTTTACCGGTTTGTTTGATTATTGATTTCCGTGGTCATTCATTAACAGTCTTTTTTCTTTCTTTTTCTTTTTTCTTTTTTTTAGTATAGAAGGCCATTTGGGGCTTTTGGGGTTCCCTGGAGCAATCCTTGCTGTTAGCCATGCTGGTGATGTAGCTCCAGGGTCTGTTAGTCAGTGGCTCCTCCACTTTGATCCAGTGAAATGTTCCAGGATGAGTTATTATTACTTATTGATTACTTATCTATGATACCAATCAACATGTTCATCTGTTTTCTAATCTTCCTATTCATTAATCTTTATTTACTCGTTTATCTCTGTATTTGTCTTTTTTGTTGCTAAATTCGCCGCTAGATGTCACTGTTCGTATTATTGTTCCTTGCCCCGCCTTCTGCTTCCGGCCACGTGACTACCGTCAACAAGGAAGTGCGCTGTGTCTTTGAATACGAGGCGCCAGGAGCTGCTGCAAATCTACGAGTGAAAGGTGAGACACATTTCTCGGCACAGGTGCGATTTACCTTTCTGTTTCCCGACTAAATCTCTGAGTTCGTGTTGCTTGTCACTTTCACATTTGGTGGCGAGTCGGCGAGAACTTTCAAGTTGCTAATTAGGGTCCTCTAACGTTAGCTTGTGTTAGCTAAAGCTGCCTTTGTTGTCTAACGTTACGTATGTTAGTTACCTTCTATCGTGGTGATGTTGTATTTCTGTCAGTCTACCGTGTCGTTCCTCTGCCGTCAGGTCCAAAGGGATGCCCGCCTCGGAGCCGGTCCGGTTGGGTCGGAAACGCGTCCTGCCCTCCTGCCCGAACCCGCTGTTCCTCAAGTGGCTCACCGAGCTGCGGGACCAGGCGAAAGAGAAGGGCCTGAAGACCCAGTACACCTACCAGAAGGTAAACGGGCTCACTTCAGCTCTGGTGTTTACATTTCTGTCTCTGTGCGTGCAACTGTTCAGTGTTTTCAGTTAGTAATGGATCGACAGGCAGTTGAGATTTACACCACTTGCATGGAAGCATCTAGCATGAGATGTTTTTGTTTTGTTTGTTTGTTATTTTTCCAGGCCATCAGCTCGTTGAACAAGTATCCATTACCGCTCCAAAGCGCCAAAGAGGCAAAGATCCTCCAGAGCTTTGGAGACGGCATCTGCAAATTACTGGACGAGAAGCTGCAGCGATACTACAGAGAGAACGGTGAGACGATAAGACGAGAAAACATGGAAGTAAAAGATAAAATCCAGTAATATCAAATAGATGTTGAAATGAATTTTTATGATCAAGCTGTTCGTGTTACAGAAGGAGATTTTACTTTGTTTTTTCTCTTTGTCTCTTCTTCAGGTCCGGACGCTCCTATTCACGCGCTCCCTGAAGGCGCGCCCCCTCCTGGCAGGCAGGACAACAACAGCCTGGCTCCCTCCAGAAAGGTAAACGAGGCAGAGTGTGAGTTCATCTCTCTGTGTGAAGACACCAGTGTGCCCATCGTAAACTTTCCAAGGAGAAAAATCTGTGGAAATGTATAAATTCCTTGGAGATAAATGTTTGTGAAGACTGTGAGGATGTAGAAGTTTTTGACCAAATCTGTCCTTGCAGAGGAATGCAGCAGGGGATCAAGGGAAAGACAATGGAGGAGGAGGAGGAGGGAGGAAGAAGAAGAGGGAGTACGTGCCCCAGAAGAGGTCTGGAGGTTACGCTGTACTGCTCACCCTTTACAGACAGTCGCAGGTACGCCGCTCCGCCTTTCTCCATCACATCCAGCTGCCATGTTTCCAGGCTTTGCTTCCTGTGGCCTCAGTGATGTGTCGTCTTTCCTCTCTTCTAGATCCCAGGCAGCAAAGGTTATATGTTTAAGATGGAACTACAAGCAGAAGCTCAGCCACTCTGTGACAAGTCTTTCTCTGTCGTAAGTGGGTTGTAACAAACATGCCGAGCCCGCCTGTCACTCAGGCTCGTCCCTGCCATTGATCTGCTCTCTGTGTATCTGCTGCTACAGGAGCTTTATTTTGAAATTGGGTCTTTTGCTTTTTGTTTTTGTTTGTCTGTCTGCAGCCAGATCTGGGCAGTAAGTACACGGCCTGGTCGTCGGTGAGCACGCTGATCCAGAAGAACCTGCTGATGAAGACCCACAACCCTGCGAGGTACACAGGAAGCAGACGCACTTAGCATGCTAAGCTCACCGCTGAGAAGCTTTTCGCATAGAAGGAATTTGCCTGCTCTGTGCTCTGATGTGCCTGAGTGCAGCGTTACCAGCTTGCCATCATGGCTGCAGGCTCAATGACGCTAACTCACACGTGGAGCCACTGAAGCTCATCCTGAGCTGACTGTGGTGTTCAGGCTCACTGAAGTGACTCATTAACCAGCAGAGTCCTTTGACTGGACACAAGTCCTCAAAACGAGACAGAGTGTCCCAGCTGTGATGCATTTAACCTGTTTATTAACCAGTGAGTGGAGGACAGTTTTTCCAGGTCCTTTCTGCCGCAGCGATGCCTCTGAGTCAAGCTCCTCTTCACCCCTCTTCCTCACTCAGGTATTCTCTGACAGACGAGGGTCTGGCTTTGGCGGAGCGACTGGAGTCAGCAGAGCAAGGGACCAAAGAGGGTCCGCAGGGGGACGGAGAGGAGGCCAGGAGCGAAGGAGAGGAGGACGAGGAGGAAGAGGACGGCGGTCCCGGGATGGTGGACCTGACCGTGAGCGATAACGATGAAGAGGAGAGAACACAGTGAGTGTACATTAAATACGGGACGTTTTAGGAGTACGTTTTCCTGCTGGAACAAACTGAATGTCCTCACAGTCCTGCAGGGACGCTGACGAGGAGCGAGACCGAGGGGACGAGTTCAGGGAAAGCCCAGAACCCACAGACGGCGAGCAGACCGCCGAGTGCAGGAAGTCTTCGACCTGGAAGCTACGAGATCGTCCTGTGTGTTGACTTTATTGAGACGACAGGGTGAGAGAGCCGCCTGGATGTTAGCTGTTACGTGTCAGTGTACTTCAGCCTGAAGCTTTTTCTCACCGCTGATGCGTTCGTGCAGCGTCGGCCTCCACCGGAAGCAGGAGCTGGTCAAAGAGCTGCAGAGAAACGGGGTGAACTTCGACGTCAGGAAGCTGAACGTGGGAGACTTCCTGTGGGTCGCCCGGGAGAAAGTGGCACCGGTTCCAGGTAACACGCACCGAAATCCCTTTAAACCATGTGGCCTTCAAAAGCTTTGTGATTGGATGATGAACGCCGCCTTTTTATCCGCACGCAGGCCAGCTGCGAGCTCCTGTGGGCAGGGAGCTCGTCCTCGACTACGTCGTCGAGAGGAAGAGGATGGACGACCTGTGCGGCAGCATCATCGACGGACGCTTCAGGGAGCAGAAGGTTGGTGCACGTTCAGCCTCGTCGCTCGTTAAGGATCTAAAACACGAGGAACGATAACCGGAGCGCTGCCTGTACAAACATAACGTCACGTCTCTCTTTCTCCTCCCTGCTTTAGTTTCGGCTGAAGAGGTGTGGTCTTCGTAGGCCCGTCTACCTGGTCGAGGAGTGTGGGACGGCCGCCTCCCACCTGAGTCTGCCTGAAGCTACGCTGCAGCAGGCCATAGTCAACACACAGGTGCCAGCACACACACACACACACGCACACACGCACACACACTCAGGGTTTCGCTGCTCGTCCACGTGTCTTCAAGATTTCAACGTCCTGGAAAAAAGGGACAAAGTCCAAATATTATCTGTGTTTATGGATCCTCTTTTTCCAATGACCAATGGAGACAAAAATTTTTGAAACTGGTCCAGTATTGAGTGAGAGGGCTGCAGTGTGACCGTCAATGTACGTCCACACCGACAGACTCAGACTGACTGATAACATCATGGATCCCTACAGACATCCACCCACCAGACTCCATTTACAAAATCAGTAATTTTATCATCGCAAACCTCACTTCATTCAAACTCCTTCAAATCACCAACAAAACAAACTGTTAGCGAGGAAAAACGTGTGGAGTCGAAACGTTTTCACATCAAACTCTACTCTGTGTGTGTGTGTGTGTGTTAGGTCGTTGACGGCTTCTTTGTGAAGAGAGTCCAGGATGTGAGGGAGTCGGCCGCCTACCTCACCGTCATGACGAGATACCTGAGTAAACTGTATGAGGTGAAACACACACACACACCTGTAGTTTTTAACAAACATTAAAGGGCTGAATAGTGTGTTTGTTGGGGACTACTTTCAGCTGCGGAGTAATACACATTTGGTGCTCGAGCTAACGTTTCTGTCCGGATGGTGTATGTGGGACTGAGTCAAAGGGTGTGTTTAGGAACGCGTCATCCAGTGCGACAGGGAGGCTCCATGATGTGTTTTTGACAGTTTTCAGACACGTTCTTGTGGCACAGAGGAAGACGATCTATCGGGCTGTTCCGCCCTGACCCCGGACCACAGCCTCACCTCCTCGTCTTTGACGCAGCTCAACGCTTCATTCTGTCGTCGTTCATGTTTCTTTCAGAACCGTACGCTGACCTGTCGCTCCAGAGAGCTGGAGGGCGACGGAGGCGGCACCGACGAGGAGAGGGGGACCCCCTCATGCTCCCTCATCTCTTTCGCAGAGTTCAACCACGGAGCGGTCAAAAACAAGGTGTGTGTGTGTGTGTGTGTCACCGAGCATGTTTCAAAGAACATCATGTTCCAGGTGTGTTTGTGAATCCCTGTTTTCCCGCCCAGTGTCAGACAGTCAGAGAAGCTTTTGCCCGACAGCTGATGCAGATCAGCGGTTTGTCCGGAGACAAAGCAGCTGCCATACTGGAGCACTACAACACCCCCCACAGGTAACTCACACCTGACTGCTTGTGCAGATGTTTTAACCCATTAGTTCCTTTTTTTTTTTTTTAATCGCCTGGTGGGTTTTCGAGGTCTTTGCAACAGGAAGTGATTTCACGCAGCAGCAACAAAGACCTGCTGAGATCAGGTGTCGTAGATGCAGAAAGATCAGCTTCATGTTTAGAACAGACGGTGACTTCTGAGCAGAGTTTCCCGACGTTTCCAGTCTGGTTCGCTGAGTTGGGGGCTTCACAGGTTTTGGAGAAATGTAGGGGTTTTCACAGACGACGCACTCACTCTCACTTCTGTGAGGCCAGATGTTTCTGTGGTGAGAACAGATTCCTCTTCTCTCCACCTCAGCCTTCTGACGGCCTATGAACGGTGTGTGAGTGAAGCAGAGAAAGAGAAACTTCTGTCCTCCGTCCGATACGGGAAGCTCAAGAGGTTTGTACAGTCCAGTTTCATTTGTATTAATCGATGAACAATGTGTGTGAACAGGTGGAAAGAAAGAAAGTACCACAGTTGAGTCAAAGTACTTCAGCATAACTGATAATATACTGAAGCTGAAGTTAAATGACTGTAAAAATACACATTAAACAGCACTAAATAAGACACACAGGAGCGTCTTCATGATGCTTAAAGCTTCACTCTGCCTGTTTTTCAGAAACTTGGGTCCAGCTCTGAGCAGAACAGTCTACCAGCTGTACTGTTCTCCAGGAGCTCTGTCGTAGCTGCAGCCGGTCACCGACCGACCGAGCGTCATTTCCTGTCTCGTGGACGAACGCAAACTCCAGCTCGTAATGTGAAGTCATTCATGTTCCTGTTTTACTGGAACAGAACTGATTGTAATTTCCACGTTTGTGTAACGGTGCTGATATTTTGAATCCTGTAAAATACTGAAGAATTTTGCCGCATCAATAAAGTTGATTATTTTTGATAGAAGAGATCGACTTTAAATCGAAGGGAGATGAAACCTGATGAAATCTTTTGACCCGAATGCTTCCAGTAAACAACAGAAAATCACCAGTTCTGAGACGTTTGGTCTCCTGTGCTAACCGTGCAGAAGCCACCAAACCACATTATCTGACACCAACGAGTCTTCAAAAACTGATGTGACATCATGACGTCATGCAGTTTAAGGGTGCGTTTTGTCTCTGTTTAATTCTAAAATAAATATGAGGACAAAACAGCGACAGAGTCCGGCGAACTCGGGGTGCTCTACGTGCAGCATTGAGGGACATCAATGGGTAAATCAGACCAATTTAATGGAAAAAAAGGACAACATGTAGAAAAAATGTACACACAGCCTGCAGGACACTCCAGCAATCAGGTCGCCCAAAGTACAAGAAGAGGTGGGATCATTACTTTTGCTTTTCTGAGGAGTTTTACTCTCTATACGATCAGATGTGGATTAAAAAAAAACCTGTTAAAGCCGATGTGTAAGAGTTTTCAACACGTCAAAGCTGATGGCCCCTAAATATACAAGAGTTCACTGGACTGTCTACACCCAGAAATTCAGTGAATTTGGTGCTGTGAGTCCCACGTGGGGGATACAGTATTCGACTCGTACTGTAAGATCAAGAACGGCAGAACAAAGCGAAACGGCGACAGAATTAACTAAGATGGGACTTTGTCTTCAAGCCTGAACCTGGTCGTCTGGTCCCTAACATGACAACTTCTGTTATTTACACACAAACAAAACGGAATACAAAAAACTGACGGGTTAACAAAGTGCCTTTTCTGTTGTTCTCTCTTTCCTGGAAAGGCTCAGTTTGTTTTTTCAGGTCTGCCTTTAAAATAATACTTCAATGACAAACGAACGCTGGAAGAGATCCATTCCTGGCTCAACTCATCCACGCTCCAGCTGAAGCTAAGTGAGGCAGAACGTGGTATTTCTCTCTTTGTGTTACTTTATCTTCAGCGTAGCTTAGCGTGAAACACAAAGAGGGAATTTCCCGTTTAAAAGACGGAGCCTCGCGTTAGCTTTGGCTGCATGAGAGCCGTGGATCTACCTCCATCTCTTAAGGTGGAATCGAGTTAGGAAGGCATCACTTCTTCAGAGTCCACGTGAGTGTTGTGTTGTGCTAACGCCTGGTGCACGCCAGAGGACTTTCAAGGCTTAACTGCTCCAAAAACGCGTGAGGCCACAGACGTGAGGACAGATCGAGACGCGGGAGCGAACACACGCTTTGTACTGAAGAGCGGTGTTTCCTCAGGACACGTCATCAAACGTGACTTCAGAAAAACCAAACATGGAGGCGCTCTGTTGTCGGCGGCTCGTTGCACTTGTGTGCCGGGATAAGACAGACCTGAAAAAACCTGAACACCTCCTTTAACTCCACCTGTTTTCTCCACCCACGTGTCAAAAGAGAACAGGAGCAATAAGGGTACGCTGATCCCAAATTCAAGCTAAAGAGTCTCCAGTGGTCCCCATCGCAAAGCAAGTGTCATCTGAGATTCAGACACTTCAAACCTAAAGATCTACTGCGGGTTCAGGAGTCCTCGCAGATCCAGCTCTTCTGTCTCGCCTCATCTGAGACGCTTCTGTGGTCGGGTTCCCCCAAACGTCCACCTTCAGACTGGATAAAATCAGGAGTGAGTAACACAGTGAGACGTCACCTGCAGGTGAAAAACGAAGCGGTCCTTTCTTTTGGTTCTGTGGTTCAGTCCTTGACAGGATGAGGCAGGGGGGCCTTTGCAGCTGTGAAACCAGCGGCAGGATTCTGGATCCACTAATCATCCATCGCCATGTTGGCGCTTAAGTGTCGCCCGAGCCAGTCACGCTGATGCAGAGTTTTAGGTGAGGGGACCAAATCCTTCAGGACAGCGGATAAAACCAAACACAGCGCCCTCTGCTGATTCGGCCTCACGACTTGAGCACGTCAGTCCCTGCCGCTTCAGCTCTGACGCGCGTTAGTCGGGCATGTCGATGCAGAGTTTAGGCGGTGGGACGAAGTACTTCCCGGGGCTCTGCGTGATCACCACGCCCGTCTTCTTGTGGAACATGGGGGCGATCTTTGGCGGCGGCTCGGGGACGGGCAGGTCCTCGGCCGCCTCAGGGTCCTCGCTGCGCTGGAGGTCGTAGGACACATTACCGTATTCCCGCAGGAAAGGGAGGAGCTCCAGCAGGAAGTGGCAGAAGTCCTTACGGATGCCAAACCACCCTGTAAGAAGATCAAGACAAAGCGGTTCTTAACAGTGCAGCCAGTGAGTATCCTGAGCTGAAGAGTTCAACATCAGCGGCTCTGCAGCCGAGCTGACAGGACGGAGCAGCAGTGGAAACACTGAGCTGCACATTTCTGGCTTTAAGTACTCACAGTGGTTCCCTCCCTTCTGACCGAACGTGGTGGCCATGAGTGTGAGCAGGGACAGCCAGAGAGGGACGAACACACACACGTAGCTCAGACTGTTGTGGCCGTCCAGCTTGTGCACCAGAAGGATCTGAAGAGAGACGTGGGCGTCACTGGGAGCATGCATCGATCTGTTGCTTTCACTGATTCACATTAAGACCTTTGATTGACCAAAGGCCCCACAGATGAAGCCTGATCACTGCAGCTGCAGACACAGGTTGAGAAATCTAAGCTTGACTGACAATTTTACAATCTTTTCCACCTTTCTGTCGATTTGTTCATGGTCACTCTATCACAAAATGACCCGCACATCTGAGATTTTGCTTCTTGTTTTTGTCTCGTAGATCGAGCCGTGTGGTTTTTGTAAGTTATTCGGACCTCCTGTGTGCAGTTTAAATGGACTGTGCACATTGTAAGCCAGTAGAGGGCAACGCAGGCTAATTTTACTATTAAAGCAACTCGCTTTAGATGCAACTTTGCTGTTTTGTTTGGTAAGAGGGGGGCAATAACTGTGATTATCTGATCGGCATGTGTGGACTTAACTGATATTAAAGAGAGAAATTAAAAGCTGTGATTTAGGTCAGAGAAAATCTGTTTAAAAATAGAGTTGTAAATGTTGTAAACTAGCTTATTTTCCACAATAATTAACTGTTATTGTAACTGATACACATGCACATTTTTCTATTAAAACGTGCTCCTTAATCTCACAGCTTTCACAAAGTAAAAACACAGAACAACACGTTAACGGCTGAAACTCACCTCAAAGGTGAGGAGGGGCACGACGATGGTCATCCAGCTGATGGCCATGGTGATGTGAGTCCGCCGTTGCTCTGCGATGATGTCAATGGAGCGAAGGAAGAGGACGGACCAGATGATGTAGTAGAGGACAACAAGGCACAGGAAGGACATCAGGATCCACAGTGGGACACACACCACCTGCAGCCCACACACACACACACACACACACACACACACAGAGGATGAAGGTAAGGACCAACAGTGGCCTTAAATTTGAACACATGGTTGAGAAATGATGCGTAAAGCACTGAGAAAGCAACTCTCACCAGCCAAGGCCAGTTGATGATCCTGTCCAGCCTCAGAGCGATGAAGATGAACTGAAGAATGTTAACTGAGCACAACACCTCCAGCTGAGCAGAGGAAGAGGAAGAGGACGATTTAGCATTTTTTCACCCCCGTTTACTTTACAAATCATGAAAACATGCGACCTTAGATGAGCATCTTCAGCTGTGGTTTTTAATGTTTCCTGCTTTGGTCTCAGCGAACCCCCACACACACCACAGTCCTTACCTCGAGGGAACGGTCGTGTCTAAAACCCCAAACGCAGGCTGCTACAGAGACGGGCGACACGAAGAAGAGAGGCATGAAGACGAGGAGCCAGAAGTAGTTTCCCCTCGCCACACGGTCGCAAACTAAGACCTCGAACATCAGCAGCAGCACGTGGAGGCCCACTGCGATCAGCATGGCTTTGAACTCCACACACGTCTCCCCTTCGGCCCTGAAACAGGATACACCAACATCAAAACACGACGCACACTTTCACGAAGGCTAATTTAAAACCTGAGCGCTGACCACTAAAGCCACAAACGTCCACGAGTGTCTACCTGTACTGGGGGTTGTGCGCCCACACTCCAGTGCCCACAGAGGCCCCGATAATGACCAACAGCTTCCACAGCCATATCGGGGTGAACACGGCCCAGTAGCTCCACTGGATGACCCCATCCAGCCTCAAAGACAACAGCACGGAGAACAGCAGCAGGCACGAGTAAATCAGGAACTTACTGCAGCAGGAGACAGAGAGACATGTCTGACAGCTGACACGATGTAAAGGACGCTGCATGTAGAGACCCCTGCGAATGCCCTTCTGTGTGGAGGTTTCACACACCAACCTCTCTAACCCCACCTGCCACCTCACGATGTGAACACCTGGATCTGTTTCCTAAACATTAACACTTCACGTACTTGATCTGCAGCATTAGCACCGGACTTATTACAGTATTATTGTTGTGCTGTACTCCATTTTTGTTAGAATCAACAATTGGTGCATTTTGTAGTTTTGTTACAACTTTTGGCTAATGGTTGTAGCTGTAATCTTAGCTTCATTGACACACCAGCTGCCCAAACACCCCCTGACATGTCTTTACTTCTTCTGTTTTATTAAGTATTTCCCTAACTTACTGTAAAGATATTTGAGCGACTTTAACTGTATGTACTACCTAGAAAAACACTTGTTTATCTAAGCATGAATACCGAAAACATGCGCGAGGAACCGACTTAACAGCAGCACTTAACGTTAGACAGCTTTAGCTAGCAAACCTTAACGTTATATCAGCTAGCATGTTAGCCAGGCCTTGTTTAGCTAGACACCTTGTTTTCGCTTTAACTTCTGTACTCAGTTACCGTATAGTTTACGCTATCAGTTCAGCTAACAGATAGATATGCATACATTTCCACACGTATAAAACATTCATTATCTGAATGTTTTCGTACGCACCGCAACAAACGCTGCCCAGACGAGCTACGTTAACTAGCTTCACAGCTAGCTAAAGTGCTAGGTCGTAGCTAACGTTACCTGGGATTGAAGTCCTGAAACAGTCCTCTTAAATTCATGGTGAAAACGGGGCTTTTCAGCTAACCAACATTAGTTTCCCGTGTCGTTAGCTGATTCACCGCCTAATCCGTAATCCTACACATTGTAAACTCGGTGAAAGCTGAGTTTTGTGGTTCAGTCTCATTCCAGCTCCTTGCTAGCCCGTCTGTTTTGTTTTTTTTCCCCTCAGAAATCACGTGACAACCCGAAGCTAGCGGAACCGTTTCCGGCAATCCCTTGACGTCATAAGATAAGCTCAAGTGTTGGAGCAGTTGAGAGTTTGTTGATTTTTTCTTTATTTTTTTATGTTCATCGTTATGGTGAACATGTTTAGAGTAACAATTTTAAGAATAAGAACAATCAGATCCATGAAACAATTCAGAAATTAGCCGTGTGTGTGACTACTTGGGACACCTGGGTGGCAAGATGGGCAAAAAATATTTTAACATTACCGCAAACCACATGAACCACAGAAGCCTCTGAGTCACTATGCAAAGCCCATGCATACAAATGACTGAATATAAAGTATCCTGACAGTTTCTTTACCACATATCTGCCTTTGGAATGAGAAAAATTCCCTCTTATCTTATCCCATTTTATCTTGTACCCAAATTATGAATGCAGCCAACGATGAGGGAACATTAGAATTTGTCCAGTGTGTCCCAGCAGACACGTTTTGCAGAATTACTTTTCATCTATATCTATCTAGAGAGGCGCAAAGTATTCAAACGCCTTCATCTCTGATGCAAAGTTAGGAAAGTAGAGATGAAATGCTGCTTTATGCCAACGTCCAACATCCAAAGGCCTCATGCAAATCAGCTAAGAAACGAAATTCCAGCCAGTGTCAGTGTGAAGTACACTTAAGTACAATTAAGGACAATTTATAATACACTTACAATAAGTACTTTGAAATACCACTTTATTTATAGAAGAATGAGTATGTTAATTTTTAATACATCTGTTTAAAAGTTCATGTCAAATATACTTTGTGATGACTTATATTTATAATACACTAAATAGCACTACTTCTTGACCTGGGTCCAGATGTCACAAGGTCAAAACATTGAATGCACCGTCATCAGCACAGGGGTCAAAGTTCACGTCCAAGTCAGAGACACTGATTTCATGGCGGTGGTCCGTTTCCGCCCACATGACAGCCCTTCTGCAGATCCACTGCCTCC
The DNA here is from genome assembly GCF_051107435.1 of Chaetodon auriga. Lineage (NCBI taxonomy): Eukaryota > Metazoa > Chordata > Actinopteri > Chaetodontiformes > Chaetodontidae > Chaetodon > Chaetodon auriga. The sequence goes on from NC_135097.1 coordinate 3,206,472, forward strand.
CAATAAGCATGTTTCCAGTGTTCCTCTTTCACAATGACCCTCGACAGCGCCCCTCTCAAACATGTCATCCTTCAAGGACCATGTTTTTGTCATAAAAGCCTAAACCCATGAATGCATGGTATGATGCCGTGGGGGACTCAAACAAGTTGAAGGAGACTCCTCATTACCGGCAGTGTTTAGTTAAAAGGAGGGATTGTACGCTCCCCTCTGCCCCCTCTTCTCTCTCCACCCACATCTTAGGCATATAAAAAAGGAGTGAATTCGTCTTACACTTCGCTCCTTTTGCAGTCCGACTGAGGTGGAACATTCAAGCCTGTAAGTACTCTGTACAATTATACTGATGGATGGATTCATGCATACATACTGTGAAAGATTACTTTGGTGCATACATGAGTCATTACAGTTTACTGTGAAATCTGTGCCCGTTGATGTGAAGTTATAGGGCTTATTGTGGGTTTAAGATAATGCAAAATGAAAAAGAAATGGTGCATTTTTGGTGTTTTAGATGGATGAAACACAGGATTTCTTTTTCGTTGCAGAATCATGAGCAGGAACTTCTTGTCCAAAAATGATGAGCTCCGCAAGGGAGACTTTCTCCTGTCCAACAATGGGCAGTGGAAAGCTGTTTTCCAGGTGAGTAACTTGAGACACTTATCAGGATGCATGATGTGAACTGTAAGTGTCATTTATCATTTAGTAAATTTGTTTACTGTTAAATTGTAGTTCTTGCTGAGCACAATGGGAGAATATTTAAATTTAGGGCCAGGGAATATTGTTGAATACTTGTGAGACTTTATTCCTGTTTCTCTGAGCTTCATTTTGTCATCCTGTGCAGTTTCCGTTAACTAGCAACAAATTAACAGGAAGTGGAATTTTATTGTGAAAGGTTCTGTTTAGTGAATAAACGAGTGACGGCGGAGCAACACGATCGTTTTGCCGTTGGCGTTGCCACCGAGCCGACTCAAAGCTTAAAACATGTCGTCTCATGTCATCCATAAAGGTGGTTATATTAAGAAGTAAGAAATATGTAGATTAAAGGTAGCCACTATATGTACTTTTAAAGGTCTGTGTAAAAGTACATGCAAAAGTCAGAGAAAAAATGTTTAGGAGTGCACATACTGATACCACCAAATGTCTTTTTTTTTTTAATGTCTGCCTGCAGGAAGACGGTAACTTTGTCCTGTATGGCTGGAAGCCTGTGTGGGATTCAGACACTGCTGGAACAGACGTCGTCCGTCTGTGCATGCAGTCTGACTGCAACCTGGTCATGTACAACCAATGTGATCAGCCCAGATGGCATACAAACTCCTTCAGATCCAGCTGCAACATGTGCCGTCTTTACCTGACGGATGACGGCAAACTGTTGGTGAACAGGGAAAGTGATGAGATCTGGAACTCGACTCACTCCAGAGGGATGAAATAATGAAACGATGCTTTTGAAATTCACTGCACATGAAAGTTAATCTTTGAACGTCACCTGGAGTCTAATAAAAGAAAATTCTCCAATGCATGAGTTACTTTTTTCTTTGATGTCATCCTACGGTTGCTGAGTGACATTTGAATGAGCTGACGGTCATCCTGGTCAGTGGAGAGTCGTTTTCTGCCAGTCTGTAGCTTTGTTGTCCCCAATGTCTGCTGCTTGAGACTGTTCTTATGAATCTTAGAAATTTTAAGGATGGAAGCAACATGACGCTCACTGCATCCCTCTGCCACTAAAGCCAGAACTGAAGAGGTACTACTAGCACTGTTTTTGCCATCCAGCTCATCCTATTACAGGAGCATAGTGATGACCACAGCAGTGGTTTTTATACTTCTCCTCGTTGAACAAGATTTGGTTCAGGTGATCACCTGATGAGTACCTCATTAGGTAGAATGAGGTGTGCTTGTATTGGAATTCAACAGACACTGGAATGGACTGGCTGTCATACATGTAGAGATGCTGATTTCAGAAAAAAATTTGCAGCGGTCTCTTAATTTTTCCCAGAGCCACAAAGCATGCAATGACTATATAGTACAAGAGTTTCTAAAACATGTCAGGAAATAATGTAATGCTGTGATGTTAATCTGGAAAGTTCTATGTAACAATAGCTGAAAAATGGATGACATTAAAAAAAAGTTTGTTTCCTCACTGATAAATGTCCAGTATGTCCCAGCAGACATGTTTTGCAGAATCACTTTTCGTTTATTTCAAAAGCCTGGAACAGCACATTTTGCTTGCTCAGCTTGGATGAAGTCTGCGGTCACTTTTCGGTCAGTGCTGCACCGCGACGTGTACAAATGCTGTGAATTCTTTCTTCCTGTATTGTTCATCCTGGAATACCCTGAGGAGGGAAGTGTCTCAGCACACTCAGCATCTCGGCTCAGCGGTTAGTTTGATGGCACAGTTTTAGACATTTGTGTTTGTTTTTTCCACCGACCCACGTTTCCTCATGTTATTTTCGTGGGTAGAGAACAGTGAGCACAGGCGGGGATGGAAATGTCAACACCAAACCTACAGCTCTGCCACGGAAAAACACACGTGTGTCTGCGATTTCTTATCTTATTTCTTATCATATCTTAAAACTTTTTTCAAAAAAAACAAAAAAATAAAAAATTCCCCCCAAAATTTTTTCCATTTTTAAAAAAAAAGTTTATTCAAACCTTAACCTTTCTTCGGGGTTGTTGTTCATTTGTTTGGGAAAGCCGTTTCTTCTCCTTTCACAACCTCTGCAAATCAATAACGAAAACAGAAGCTGACCAGTGACTGAATCACACAGAAAGTGTGACACCCACACAGCGTTATCGGGGGGTTCGGGTGAGAGCATCGATCAATGAAGGAAAAACCCAGAGTTTCCTTCAGCTCTCGATCCCATGACGAGTAAATGACTTTCACTTTCTTTCTTTTTAGCCTAAACGTGCTCTCACTGGCAAAACAGGAAGCAAAACGTCAGCACACAGCAGTTAGTGCAGCGCTGCATTTATTACCATGACTCTGCTGAACAGCTGCTGCTCTGCACACTCACATCTAACGAAGTGAGAGCTGACGCAGCTCAAAAACACCCGATAAGTCATCCGGCTGTGAGCAGAAGGGTTCGCAAAGCAGAAACTGTGCAGTCTGACCGCTGTGTCTGACACACATGGAGGTTAAATGTGAAGCGTGTTCTATGTGATGAGTCAGCAGCGTGTGAACAACTGTGTAACACTTTGGTGTGAGGATGTGAACTGTTAAACTAACAGCTGTGAGAGGTCAGCTAAAGATACTGTGAGCAGCTGCTGACACCTTTAGAGCAGATACTGTAAACGGGTCATGACACACATGATGCACACACACACACTGTAATCATTCACAAAAATACTTTATTTGGCAACTTCTTAGTGTCGAAAATGAAGCTTTTTCAGAACTGAACGATGTACATGTACACAAACAGAAATAACAGGATACAACAGGCGTTTTTAAGGTGAGCTCTGATACATCCTCAACACAGCTTAAATCATGAACAAAAGTGGCGCCTGCACGAGCAGCATAACGTTAACATGAGGTAGCTTTGAACAGCTGAATAGTCAAACTTCAGACTTAAAGTGCAAATTGAACAAGAGGTAGTGAAGTCCTCAACATCGCAGCAGGATCAACATCTAACCAACAAAAAGACCAGCTTTAATTGGAAAATAAAGAATAGCTTATAACAACAAATATTAAACATGTTGGCAGGAATGAAGGAAGGAAGGCGCACTGCTCAACGGCACGCTGACAGGCGCTGCTGAGGAGCGGAGAGCACTTTGACTTCACCTGAAGAGGAGCTGCAGGTGAGCTGGAGGTAAAGAAAAACAGACCACATTAGAATGTGTTACAACACAAGAACCTCAGCTCAGAAGAACCAGTTTTCATATCTGTCACATGACCCGGCTGTGACCCACATCCTGCTGCTCAGAGGGGTTCAGACCAGAGCACGACACAAATAACCAGCTGTGCATTTGGGTTGCAAATGTCTGAACGTTTGCAGCCGAAGAGAGCCGCAAAGTATTCAAAGGCCTTCATCTCTGATGCAAAGTTAGGAAAGCAGAGATGAGAAGCTGCTTTGCGCCGACGTCCAACATCCAAAGGCCTCATGCAAATCAGCTGAGAGACGAAAATCCAGCCAGGCAGCATTTGATCAAATGACGGGCTGCATTTAAACGCACCACCGGGAGAAAGAATATTCTACTTACATTAGACTTTTAAAGAATGCACTGAGCACTTTGAGCTGTTTTTGTCACCTTCAAGTACACTGAAATTTCTAATTTAGTAACCTTAAGTACAATTTATAATACACTCACAGTAAGTACTTTGAAATAACACTTTATGTATAGAAGAATTAGTATATTCATTTTTAATACATATGTTTAAAATGTAATGTCCCATATACTTCGTGATGACTAAATTGCACTACTTCTTGACCTGCGTCCAGATGTCAAAACATTGAAGGCACCGTCATCAGCACAGGGGTCAAAGTTCACGTTCAAGTCAGAGACACTTACAGGATTTCATGGCGGCGGTCCGTTTCGCCCAGCATGAAAGCCCTTCTGCAGATCCACTGCCCCCCAGCAGGTGGCGCTCTCGTCTTGGTCAACGACGCCGTTGAGCAAGGCACCTAGATGACAAGCTTTATGAGCTGGAGGGACGAAGGAGAGGAAACGATCAGCATCCCACAAAAGAAGCTCTTTGTTTATTTTCCGGCAAAACCAAAATCCTCTGACTTACTTCTTGCTGTCGACACTTCCATCTCGTATACGCCACCACGCCAACACCCAGGATCAGCAAGACGCTGGGCACCACAGCTAAGATCAGTCTGCTGCGGGTGGACAGTCCACCTTCAGTATCCGTCTCCTCCGTCAGATGTGGAGGCTGCAGGCTGACGGGCTGCAGCGGCGGCTCTGTGGTCGAGGTTTTAACAGCGTTTGGGTCTGAAATAAGCAAAAAGCGTCATGACCCACACAGTTCTAAAGACACCGATCTTCTGTGTGTCTTATTTTTTGGACATCTGGACATTTTCACACACTAACTCACCAACAACCAGATCAACGACTGAGGAGTGCCTCTGGCCTCCTAGCTTCGGGAGGTTGCACCTGTACCTCCCTCTGTCTGCGAGCGTCACGTTGAGGATCTTGAGCGAAGCGTTTCCCTGCTGCAGACCCTCCATGAACAGCTCCGTCCTCCGGATGTACGTCGAGCTCATCGTGTCCGCGTCCTCGCGGGCGTGCCGGTACACGTGCACGTATTCCACCGGGCCCGGCCGGTTTCCGGTGTCGGGCTTCGACCACTCCACCGTCAGTCCCGCCACGTTGTGCCGAGGCTCCACGAGACACGGCAGGATGACGTCATCGCCCGGAGCGGCCACGATTGGCTGACCTGAACCAATCACCTGAAACTGGCCTGAGAAATGGAGGATAAATTCAAAACGTGCCGGAAAGCGAGCAAAGTCTTTAATCTGATTAACCAATCATTTTTATCTTTGATTAACCTTCCAATCATTATCATGGTTAGTCGATTAATAGTTTGGGCTACAAGGTGACGTCTTGTACAACGTCTCGTTTTGTCCAACCAAAAGCTTGTTGTTGTCCTCCAGACAACAACAAGCCTCAGTCTCTAAAAGGCAACAAGGAGGACTTTGTCTAGGCGTGTTTTGACTCAAGAAAAACCCTTGAATCACCACTTGTGACTCACTGCAGGTGTCTGAATCACTGCCTGGTTTCTCTTTCTGCTCAGGAGGTGACTGGATGAACTGTCAATCACTGGCAGAAGGGTCAGACCCTCAGGATGGACGATCCAGAGCCAAACGATCAGTCCTTTGATTGATTGCTGTCTCTGCAGCTACTTTAACGGCTGATTGTCGATTGATTGAAGTTTTCCAACTAAGAATATTTGTTGTTTTGTGCGTTTTGTCTCATTGCACATTTAATATCTTCGGGTTTTGGACTGCTGGTTGGACAATACAGACAAAAATTTGTCAACATCTTATGAATCAAACAATAAATCAAGATCATCAGGTAGACTTTATGGACCCCTGCTCGTTGCGTACTGTGTGTGTGTTGTGTATTTAAAGTGCATATACTCTTTAATTTGAGGTAGGATTTATACAAATTAGGGAAGCGAAGGGGTCAAACATCCTGTAACATTTCAGTATAAGTAATAAAGTAAGCACATAACTTTATTACTTTATTCTGCGAGCCTCAGTGGCCTTTTTTTTTTAGGTATGATCTAATGCACTGCAGCTGTCATAAAGTCTTTTATGATGCTGATGTTCTACTTTAGAGGTGTTAATTAAATTCTGTTTTAGCATCGTGACCTCAGCAGTGAAATACATCGAACAGAAGCTGAACATTAGATACTGCTGAAGGCAGAGCGGCTGCACTGGTCCTACTGTCACCAAACGTCCAGAGACAGAGACAAAAAGACGTATTTCTCAGATAACTACGTGTCCAGTTCAACCTGAACTCTGATGAATTGGTTTCATTAACAGGCTACAAATGAATCCACTTTTAACAGTTGACACATGTCCTGTGAACAAACAGCCAACAGTGATCTAATGGCGGCACAAGAGGTGAAAAACACGAACGTGAACGACGCCATGTGACATTAAAGCAGGTTGAATTATCGTAAAAATCGAGTTGAACCAGAAGATTTCGCTCCTACATCAGAACTGAACGATGTACATGTACACAAACAGAGATGACAGGATGGGGAGGCGGACGGGTGGATGTTGTCCGCTCTTACCTTCAGCAGGTGTGTTGGAGTAAAGCAGCAAAACAACGACGATGGTCCATCTTAAGGATGGAGGCGACAGAGAATCGCTGAGCTCCTTCAGATCCATTGAATAAGCTGGTGTAGCTTCGGCCGGCGGACTTGAGTCTGATGCCAGCAGCAGCGTCTCCAAAGTTCTATATCTCTGCGTCACACGTGACTCACTTGGCCTGGAAAACCCGTCCCGCCCACTCTCACCTGCGGTGTAATTTAAAGAGCATTGCATCAAGAATAATCCGTGTGTTTGGGTCATTTTCTAGGTTTTTGTCTGTATTGACAGGGGGAATTCACGTGGTGGACTGAGGGGGAGAGAAAGAAGAGGCGGCACAGGTGTGAACCGAGCGCGCGCCGCAAGTAGGACGCAGCTGTGAGACGAAGACCGCAGGATCCGCAGAACAGCCTGACAAGGGATCAACGCTGCATGGATAATATGAAGTTAATTTATAACATAGAATTTATCTTTACACAATACCATTATTATTATTATTATTATTATTATTATTATTATTATTATTATTATTATTATTATTATTACATATAAATAATATGCACTCGACATATTGTAATCTAAATTAAGGACAATACATATTTACATATAATATACATTTTAATGAAAATGCATCTATATCTAGGCTGTTTAAATATCTCCTCATTAACTTATATATTTTTCCACTGTGCAATAACACAAAACACCGTTTTCATTATGCATATCTGACTCATGTGCAATTCAATATGGCAGTTGCGTTTTTATGGCAATGCTGTTCTTATACGCTTGAATATAATGTACATAGGAAAAGACAGAAAGACAGTTTACCTCCAGAAACACAGTTTCCTGCTTGCCAAAACTTGCTGTCCTCTCATATTTGGACGCTGAGAGGCTGACTCCCTGCCTCTGCTGGGCTCTGTGTCGTTGATCTCTGCAGCTCTATGAAGGTGGCAGTAGCCCACATGGAAATGCAATGAAAGAAATGTATTTGCATGAAATTAGTCTCGAATGTTTTGTGTGGTTTCTGTAAGAAAAGCAAGGTGAGGTTTTAGTTCTCTGGGGCAGCACCTTTAGTTAAAATGGAAAAAATGAGAATCTGAGAACGATTTTCTGCTGGTTTACAACACAAATGTAAACTGTTTGGGATGATTTCAAAATTTAATCAGCCAAACTCTAAGTGTAAAGTGTCTCTGCACACATACACACACACGTGTCAACGAGAGAAAACCTACCTTTGATTGACAGCCGCGGGGTTTCTGTAGCATGTCGGGAACAGAGTGTGAGTCAATCATAAACAACGTCTGTCAGACTGTGATGATCTTTTTAGCTGTAAGGGAATCTAAACCAAAAACTACGGGGAAAAAAGCAAGGAGTTTTCAGAGGAACAGCCGCGCGCACCGAGGCGAACTGGAAATAATGGAGGGAGTCCCCGCGCCGCAGTCTCCTGACAGTAAATCACTTAATTTGAATAAATCGAAATCAATTTCGTTTCTTACTTACTGGCAGCGAAAATGAAATTACAAACACCGAAAATAACATTTGCGCCTTTTTTTTAAAAAAAATAAATTATTTATTTAAATATTTTTCACCTGGCGCAGGAAACAGACTCAGTCATCCAGGACACGGACACGGGCTCTTCTTCGGGTGAGGAGAAAGTGTTTTCTCAACATCTTTTCTGCTGCCTTAAAAATGTCTGATGCTGAAAGTTTTAATTGAATCAAATTAAAAGTTTCATGTTTGTTTTTTTTTTGGTGTTTGTGTATTTCTCCTCTCGAAACTCTCAGGCCTCAGAAAGAGGAAGTGTCTGCTGTGTCATCACTGCTGCACATGCTTACATGTGATGTCATGCTCACATTATGACTGCGGATGACTTCTTCATGGCTGGTGTCAGGGTGGCCACAGGTGCTTCACAGGGCCTCAGATGTAAACATTAAATACACGTCTGTCATGTTCCACAGTGGGGTTGAACTCTACCGTACGTATCCTCACGCTCACACCTGTGCACACTTCAGCTTTTTGTGGTAATTTGATTTGCAGCATTATTTCATAATATGTGTCATGTAAGCGCAATATGAACTACGATGATTAAAGGTGCTGAAAGCAGCACGACAGGCCGTGACGTTACAAGTAACTCTCATACTTAAAGCTCCAGGATGCAGCATAAATATTCAATAAAAGTCTAGTTGGAATAAATTTACAGACTTTTCTTCATCTTAAAGGTCCAGTTTGAAGGATTTAGTGGCATCTGGTGGTGAGGTTGCAGATTGCAACCACCCCTTGCTTCACCCCTCTGCCGCCAAGCATGCAGGAGAAGCTACAGTGATCCCGAAAAGTGCCAAAATAAAAGAGAAAGGTGCTCTCTGCAGGCAGTATTAGGTTTGTCGGTTCTGGGCCACCGTAGTAAGATGGAGCTGTGCCCTCTGTAGATATGAAGAGCTCATCCTCAGGTAACAGTGATTCTGTTTTCAGGTGAAAACATTATATTCCATTTCTGCCAGTAGATCCCCTGAATCTCAAACACTCCGTCCTTCAAAACTACTGCATGAACCTCAGAGCTTATATACTCGGCCAAAATGCAGATTTTAGGACATATTCACAGACGTGTTTTCTGCTACTGTATGTTAGTGATTAAAACATCTTGTTTCCATGGTCACAAATTTTAGGCCATCAGGTTGAAGAAAGTAAAATGTCTGACTGTCGTGGTTTTAAAACGCTGACACACATCCTGCCCAAATGTGGTCTACATGACAGCACAGCAGAAAGTGAGGGGTGTGATGCAGCCCCTCAGGTTGGTGTTCACTCCGCCAGTCGAACGATAGCCAGGCAGCATGGAGATCACGGCGCTGTGCACTATCGTCAGTGAGTACATACGTGTGTTTATGTGCAGGCAACACTCTGATTTTACTGCATTAATCTGTGTCTTATGTGTGTGTGGATTCATGTTTATGAGTTCACGTTAGTGTTGGTTTTCCCCTTTGTGTTCTGATTTTATGAGCAGCTGGTGGATTAAAAAAGCCTGGTCAGTGATGTTATTTAAGAAAAAAAGAGGAAGCATTTTACTGTGTTTCACAAACATTTACTGAGGAACAGAATTTAAAAACAGTTATTTTACAGCAGAGGACTCATGAAATACGTCTGCTGAATAAACCTGTACATGTTGCTGTAGGGCTTTTTAACACCTGCTAAATTTTATAGGAAATATCTGATGAAAACCACTGAATTCATATTTTTACTAAAGAGCAATAGTTACCTTCTGCCAACGCTCACTTCATAACTACCAAGCTTCCGAGTTGGCTGTAGTCATTTTTTCGCTTTCACCACTTCTTCTATGTCACACTGTCGGTTCATGTGATGTCCTGATGCTTTGGTTTGTTTTTGTTTTATGAGGAAAGAAATTCCTCTCAGCTATGTTGAAATAGATTCAGTCTTGAACAAAACAAGCCTTGACAAACTGGGAACCGTTTTAGCATAAAGTTATAAAGAGAAGCCCTTAACGTGGTCAACAATAACAGATCCGCTCCTGTTCACCAGATATTCTCTCCGTGCTGTTTGCCTCTGCAAGAAGGAGATGCAGCCTTATCTTTAAAGCTGTTAATGCTGCTTCACACCAACAGCAGCTTGCTTGACTTGCAGGTGATGTGAAGTTTTGATAATATCAGCTGTGTCCCTCGTTGTGCAGCAGCGAAAGCAGTGAAGAGGCGGATGGTACCAACATTGGTTTTTTTGGTTTTTTTGTTGCATTGTGGTCACAGTAGGTTGCAAAGTATCCATTTGGCGTTATTAATGGCAAATAAACTCAATAAAGTGAATTCATAGCTTCTCGTCAACCAGAACGATGGATGCAACCATTCACAAAGCGTAGTTTTCCACAGCAGCTTTACTCATTTATCGATTAAATCGCTTCCGTAGCGAAACAAGGAAATGACAAAATGCGAAGGTGACATGCCGTGTCTTGGTTTCCTTGATTGTTCGTGTCTGCAAGAACTTCCGTTGCTCGCTTTGTGAACACGTTTACGATGCAATTCTCAGTGTCTCAAAATTGTCATCATCTCTCTGTTTCCTGCAGCCTCTCTGAGAGTTTATCCCAGCAGCACCCAGTTCTTTCAATATGACTCTCTCAAACTGAGCTGTGGGGATTCCTCTGAATGGAAAGTGAAGAGAAACACATCTGCAAAAAGAAACGCAGAGTGTTCCATAGCTTGGGGAAGAGGAAACCAGTCCCTGTGCCATATTGATGACCTTTACCCATCAGACACTGGAGTGTACTGGTGTGAGTCTGGAGCTGGAGAGTGCAGCAATGCCATCAACATCACTGTGACCAGTGGGTTTAACCAACTGTTGCCATGAAGTGTGAAAGAGTGCCTCAGTAGAAGGAAAAAACATGAGCCCACAGTCATGCTAGCAGCTCTGTGAGGCTGTGCTGCTTTGAGCTAAATGCTAAAGTCAGCATTAGCTTGTTAGCATGGAGACATTGTGCAAGTTATGATTGCACAATGTGTAGGAACCATCAATATCTGTGAGAAACTGGCAATTTATCCAAAAACCTGTTGAGATTTTTTAGCGCAGACCAAAGCAGCACACCCACACATCGATCATCTCTAGAGTCATGACGCTAGCAAGGCTAAAAACATACTGCAGGACGTTGAAACAATCTTTGCTGGAGCCAGCAGCCGGTTAGCTTAGCTTAGCACAAAGAGTGGGAGCAGTTAGCCTGGCTCTATCCTAAAGTAACATTACCGTTTTATGTGTGATTATACGCTGGACTATTTCTTAGTTTAAGCTAGTTGCTCGGCAGGTCCCGGCTCCACTGTGTGATCTAGGCTGGAGTTTTTTTTGCAAGAGTGCAGCTTTAAAGCAGCTTTTGCTTTATTTTCTGATCCTTCTGCTGTGGTGTCGTTCAGCTGGCTCTGTGATCCTGAAGACTCCTGTGCTTCCTGTGCCGGAGGGCGAAGCTGTAACTCTGCGCTGCACCAATAGGACTTCCTCCTCCAATCTCACAGCGGAATTTTATAAAGATGGCCTCCTCATCGGGAGCAGCTCGACAGGAAACATGACCATCTTCCATGTTTCCAAATCTGATGAAGGTCTCTACAAGTGTAACATCTCTGGAGCTGGAGAATCACTCAACAGCTGGTTGGCTGTCAGAGGTGAGATCAGCTTAATACAACTGCGGTGTGTTATTGGGTTTTACCCTGTAGATAAATGTAAATTTAGATAAATGTAATCTCTGTGCATTCAGCAGAGATCTGACCAGGGCGCTTTTAGCCTAGCTTAGCACAAAGCCTGCCAACCGGATAGACAAACCTGTTGCTTTGTTTGCATTGAGGTCAAACTGTGGTCTCCAATCTGTTGTGTTAAAGCTGGGCATCCTGAGTCTTTTCACTCCCCACTTGCACACATTCTACTTCCTGTGGTGAGCGTCTGCATCTTGCTGGCCTTGGTTTCTGTCTGCCTCTGCCGGATCTACAAAGGTCAGCTTGTTTTCATGACACAAAGCACCAATTTACAGCACCACCTACAGTGTTCACCATGCATCCAAAGCCTGATAGATCTTCTTCCTCATCATTATCTAAAAACTAGTAAAAACACATGAGTGAGCCACACTTTTGCACTACGTGACATATTCCTTCATTACTCAATCCCACATACACCATCATGTCGCTGTAAATACACACTAGAGCACCAAGTGTGCATTAGTCACAGCTGAAAATAGTCACCAAAGCTGCACAATTTACTACGCTAAAGCCACAGTGTTCAGCTGTTTCAGGAAATTATTGAGCCTCTTTCAAAGTAGAAAGAGTGGACGAAACGGCCCTTTAAGTGGAAAAAGCTTTAAAACTGGACTCATCTGAATAATTAGCTAACTACCTTTAGGATGTGCTAAATGAATGTATTTGTTACGTATATAAAGCAGCGTGGACAGAGATATGAAGCAGATAACAGCCTCTTTCATGTCTTTTATTTGAACTTCATGACGCATTTCCTGAATGAGCCAAAAATTGATCAAACACAAAAGGTGAAAACTGATAGTGACACAACCTGCGTAATCCTGACTGTGGTGACATCAGTGGAACACGATAAGATAATTAGAGCTATTCAGTCTCTCTTTTCATGTTTAGTAGAGCAACGAGAGGCTTTGTGTAGCTACGGGAGGCAGAGCCATGCACTTCAGCCACCTGTCTGCTCTCATAGTGTATGAAAAACTCACACACGTCTTTTCCTGTCTAAGCACCACACAGTATGTGCATTTCACACCATCAGCGTTAAGGTTTTCACATGTCGTCGCATCAGATGGCTTCAGGTCCACCTACACATCAGTAACATCGCTTTAACAATTACCAGGTTTGTTGTGCGTTCCCAGAATGCACACAATAAGCCGAGCTGGACCCTGGAGCAGCTGAGGGTCGGGTCACAAAAAATAAAGCGCACAGTAACATAAATATACAGGGAAAAAAAAGGTAACCATGATGATAGTTAATGTATTCTCAGTGTTTGAGATGCTAACTTACGTAATGTATTTACCTAATGTCTCGTAAGCTAACGTGCTGATTTTAACCCAGACTTAAAGTAGTTTTGGTGCCTAAATCTGACCAACAACGACCATTTCACATTAACCACATGTTTATTATTGTTACAATGACAATGAAGGTCACCTGACTATGACAACGAACGACAGAGGTCAAGATACATAAATGGGAATGACAACATGCACATGAACATTATGCTGCTTTACACACATTTGTTCCTTTTTTTTTTTTTTTTTATCATTTTCATCATTATTTTGTCATTTTTATCAAATGATACCAAAATACAGTTTGTGTCACTCTCCTTCAGTATTTCATTGCCTAAAAATGTCTTTGTTTAAATGTGTAAACCCAGCTGGTGTTTAACGGTGAGACGTCTTGTTCTGCAGCGAGAGTTAACTCGGATGTGTCTTACACCGACGTCATCATCACACAGCAAGTGCCGCCGAAGAGGCACCAAGGTAACATGCACGGAAACAAACAAACAAACAAACAAACAAACAAACAAACACATCCTTATAGGCCGCTGTCCATAATGAGTGTAAACAATCAGGACACAAACAGACAAATATTCATATTTCCCACTGAGAGATTGACCTACAGAAGAAAAAGCCACAAAGACATTTAAAGTTGCTGAAACTGCACCAGCTCTTCCCCTCAGAAACGTTTGAAGTTTAACCTTCTGCTGTGTTCGAAGAGTCACCAGCCAACACCGTGACATTGAGTAATCAGTCATTTCTTCTGCCCCACAAGGCCTTGTGCAATGGTTTTGTTGTGGCCAGAAGAACAGCCAAATAGGTCATCACATGTCGGGCAAGTTGATTATCATGACCTATATTCACGTTTATTGCTTATTTGTTTATTCTAGTAATTATGACGAGAACAGAGGAGGAAGTCAGGTCTAAAGAGCTCGAAAGTCCTCATATGAGGAGGTGACATGTCGTTTATGGGGTCATTGGCTGTCAAGCTGTTATGAGGAGGTGTTGGGCTGAACAGTAAGGTCCCGCCTTCTCACCTAATTCTTTGTACTCTTATTGGTCCAGAGAAGTAATAACGAATAGAAACGAAAGGAAAAAGTTTGCTCTCAGTGTTCTCTTCCTCTGTGGGTTCTGTTGTTTTCTGTCTCTGTGAGTCCACAACATCAGTCTTCTTGTGATAGTTTATTTTATTTCTTTTGAATCTGTACATTTTCACAGAATTGAATAATTTGTCATTTAGCATTGGGAATAATGTCGCCTTAATGTTGATGCCAACAGAACTGGACTGATTTGACAGAGAGACAGTTAGATAAGACAAGATAAGATAAGACTTTATTGATCCCACGCTGGGGAAATTTACTTGTTACAACTACAAGAATAAAAAGTAGAGGTAGAAAAAACAAATAGAAAATAAAAAAAATACAAAATAAAATCAACTATAGAGGGTACAGTATTACATAAAAAAGAGGATAAAAAATATTATCATATGAAAAATGGTTCAGTTTCACAGTGGGACATTTGAATTGCACATGAAAAATAAAGTATGAATATTTAATTCAGTGTCTATGCACTATCACACTATACAGTTTAATATACTATATTGTACTATATAGAACATATATAATATATATAACAATAAAAATATATAGGACAGGAAGCATATTTAAGCACAGTAAAAATATGTCATATGCACAGATGAAATGTAGATTTGCAAATGTTAACCTAAATAATGGAGTAGGATGCAGTGTGTTTTGTTTCCACCTCTTCTAGTTCTGCAGCTTGTTGACACTTTGAACTTGTGTGTCTCCCTCAGAAATGGAAGACGTGACCACCACGTACTCATCGATCAGACCAGGAGCCTCCTGAGAGGAAACAGCAGAACCAATGTTCAGCCTATTTTCTGGATAATTTTCAGCATTAAAACGTCTCATTGTCAAAAAAACAGTTTTCTTGTCCTGATATCGCATCTTCAAGAAGAGAAAACAAACAAAAAGTCACTTCATGCTCTGAACTATTCCTTCTGTGAACAAATACAAACCAAACTTGAGCTGCTCACAGTGCATTACAGTGTTCTTATGACCTCTGAACTCTCAAACTCTCACCTGAGCGTTTCTGACCTCCAGTCATATTCGTCTGCTCTGTCTCACCTGCGCACCTTTTGTTTCGTTCTTTTTAAACCCGCGCTGCTGAACTAAACCAACGGGGAAATACACGGAGACACATTTATTCCTGTTGATAAAAGGCATGAAACTGAGAGTTCAGCACCCGTTTCAGCCCTCACCTCACCTTCTCCTACACAGAAGCACAAAGCTGCATTTGGAAAAAGTTTGAAATGAGTCTGAGCTGAAGGCTGGGCATGAATGTCGATCTGAAATGCTGCACAGATAGTTGTTTTGTGTTTCTCTGCAGACGAGCATGTGTGGGTGTTTACTTTCAAACTCGACAGATTTTAGTTTAAATCCTATTTTTAGACACACTACCTGTTTTTGTAATGCCTGCTATTAATAGCCTCTTTGAACAGGTACTTCTTCCCACAGTGAGCTCACACCTTCATACCTGACTTTCCATCAAACCAACCAAGAGATGAGAAGATTGATACCACTCTGTAATCTCTATGCTAAATGTAAAGTGTCAACAAATAGCCACTAATTAGCTTAGCATAAAGACTGGAAGCAGAGAGAAACAACAAGCCTGACCAAAATTCACTTTTAAAGCTCACTAATTAGCACTTTATAGTGTTAATTATTATTTATTTAAGTGTGAAATGGCAATTTCAGATTTGTGAGGGTTTAAGTACTGGACTATAGTTTCAGCCCGGGACCTCCTCAGAAATGGGAATCACTTCCACACTTGGTTTTTCAACCAGCCGTTTCCCTCGTGTCCGGTCTTTATGAAAAGCTAAGCTAACCAGCTGCCGGTGGCAGCTTCATTCTTGGCATACAGACGTGGAAGTGGCATCAAACTTCTCATAACTTGACGCAGAAAAGCAAATAAACGCATTTATTTCCGTCAGTCAATAAATGCTTGACAATCAATGCTTGACTGACAACGACTGCCAAAAATTCAAAACTCTTCCTTCTTCAATCACCTTCCAGTTCCAGACAGACCAGTAGCAGCAGGGAATTCCCAGCAAATATACTACAAGCCATCATGTGTAGTTTCATGACACATTCCTGGTATCAACTTCAAGGAAATACTAGCATCCTTGTGGACAGGCCAGTCCTCTCCATCCCCTTGTTTTCCTTTTGCTTCAGGTATGTTGGACTTTTTTGAGGCGTGAGTTCTGTATGTGTCACTGTGAAATCTGGTTTGTCGACAAGTGTCAGCCACATGATGAACCTGTCGTGGAATTGCCTCACCTCCCAGTGCATGCTGGGATCGCCTCTACCTCTCATGACACTCAACCAGATACGCAGTTTCATTTAAAGGTATAATCTGTGAACCAAATAGTGGCCGCACTGCATAAAGAACAAGGATCTGATATCACACTAAAACTGACTGACAGACCAGCAGCACAGCGAGGAAGTACAGGAGTCCTTCAACATGAGACTGTGACACCACCTTGTGGACATTTTAACCTAATCCACTTTCATTTCATTTGGAGGAAACTGTTCAACTCTGACCTATATCAACAGGTACTGTAAAGATGTCTGTAGCCAAAACATCAAAGAAATGTGATATGTATGCTGAATTTAGAAAAAAGAACAAATTAATACAACAAACATTTTCATCTACAAACAATTTGATGATGTTTGTCACAATCAAACCTAAAGCGTTATATGACTGACATACTGCATGTTAAATGAGTAATTCACACTGCTGCTGGTTTTCTATTCTTCACTGAATTAACTGAATATTTTGATCAATCTACTGGTGGAGGAAATATTCAGATCCCTTACTTAAGCAAAGGTACAAAATAGCCATTATAAGTCAAAGTCTTGCATTTAAAACCACCCTAAAAACATCATTGGCTAAATGTACTTAAAGTATTAAAAGTAAAAAAAAAGTACTCATCTTGCAGAAACCCAGCCTCTGTCAGTGTTGATCCAGTGGTTCCCACTGTAAGGGTTGGGTATTTGTGTTTGTGTATGTAAACTATCAACTTACATGTTGTGTGTATATATGTATAACTTATGTCAGATGCAGTTGGAGTAAATCATGATCATGTCATTATCGCCCCCTGCTGGTACTGCACCTTCATACACGCCTGCACTTTTAATGTCTAAGTGAGGCATGTGCAGTCACACGTGAAAATGTTCAATTTTTTTTGCATGTGAACAGAAGCAGATCAAACAGAGTATTGCTTTACCAGTTTATTGTTAATGATTGAAAAAGTCAACGTCTGGAAAATCTAAGGACCAAAAGAGACAAATTAACAAAGGCAGAAACTGCATGTAGCAGGTAAGAATGACAGTTGATTTCCTTCACTTTAATGTGTCTTATAAAATGCTCAATAAAATGTTGCTTTTGTGGAAAACTGAGATTCTGTTTTTCGGGCTCAGTTCAGTTCAGTTGGACAGCACTTTTCAAACACAGAGTCATTTCAAAATGCTGTAAATTTGAAAACATAGTCAAGATAAATTGAAGTAATATCCACTATTTGAAGCTATGCAAAGGAACATTTTCCCCTAAAAACAGCTCAGTGTAAAGTCACAAAGAAGATTTGATGGGATTTGAGTCATATTTTCACTTAGCACACAACATTTTTTTTAATGACGATAAGATGTATTTTTGAAGTGCAACAGAATTTGGGGAGTGTGTTTTCTCTTAGTACTTTAATTCATATTGATGCAAACATAAATTTCATAAGAATAGATGTTTTCAACTGAGAGAGTTGATACCATCATTGATTGACTGAGGTGCAATGCCAAGCATGAATAATGATAAAACAAGCATGAGTAAGCATAAAACAACTGCTAGTTGTTATTCTGATATTGGTATAACGATTGGTAGTGGACAAGAACATTCTGGTAATGGTGAAAAATGGACATTTGTGTAAGAGGAGGACAATGGATGGAGGAATTTGAAAGAGGAAAAGGAGGGTATGTCATCATAGGAGGGTTTGAGGTTGGAGAAACAGTAGAAGGTGTGGAGCTGATATGATGAGCAATTGGAGTTGGAGGATGAATGGAGATTGGCTGAGAAACACTCACTGTTGGAAGAGTAGCATTTATGGTTGGAAAGGCAGATGTACTAGTTTGATTAGGAGAGAAGCTGTAAGGAAAAGTGGTACTCGAAAGAGCTGCGGAGGTGCTTGGAGGAACTTTCAGATTCCTCTGAGATGTTGGAGAGGTCAGTGGCTCAGTTGTCGTTTTTGCAAGTAAAGTAGTGGTTGGTGCTAACGTAGGTTGAGGATCTGTTGAGTTAGAAGTGACAGTGGTTCTGCTGAAAGAGGTAGTGGCAGTTTGAGGGATAGCAGGAACTGTAGCTGTTGCTGGAGAAGGTTTGGTGGAAGGGCTAGCCGTTTGACTCAAAGCTGTGGCTGCATCGACGGAGATGGTTGAGGTAACAGCCATCACAGAGTTTGCATGGACAGATGTTTTTTGGGGAATTGTAGTTGTGAGCTTGGCCAGGGTCAGTGGAATGGCAGATGATTGTTGGGCAGTAGTCGCTGGATGAGTAGTAATGGCTTTTTCTGGAATGGCAGTGGTCTTGTGAACACCTTTTGGTGCAACAGGAATACTATCTGGAGGACCTGTGGAGGTGGCAGCAGCAACAGAAGCAGTAATGGCTGGAATAGTAGAAATAACTTTGGGTGGAGCTGCAGGAGTTACACCGGGCATAAGAGTTGTTGTAGAGGTTTTAGGAACAGCAGTGGCAACAGGAATCTTGTGGTTTAGATGAGTAACAGTTACAGTTTTAGGAGCAATGTCAGCGGGAGGCTCATAGGTCGGAGGGACGTTTTTGCTTGCTCCTCCCCCTGATGAAGAAAGTGCCCCCGTCAATCCTGGTATTAAACCACCAAATATTCCAAATAATCCTCCTAAACCAGCTCCCAGACCTCCAGAAAACAATCCCAGAATAGTTGATGGTGGAACAAGTCCATCTGCTGCTGGTCCTCCCTCGTCCTGTATCTCCTCCTCCTCCTCCTCCTCCTCCTCCTCCTCCTCCTCCTCATCCTCATCCTCATCATCATCATCATCATCATCTTTCTTCTTTGTAGTTGTGGTGGTGGTTGTAGTTGTAGTAGTGGTTGTGGTTGTAGTGGTAACTGCTGTAGTGGAAGTAGTTGTTGCAGTGGTAGTTTTGATGGTTGTTGTAGGTACTATGGTTGTTGGTGGAGTGGTTGTAATTTGGGGTTTAGAAGTTGTGGGAAAAACTGTGGTTGGATGTGTGGCAGTGGTCATGGATACAGTAGATGTTGTGATCAGAGGGAGAGTAGTTGTTAGTGGTGTAGTAGTTGTTGGTATTTCTGTAGTTGTAGGTGTGGTTGTACTCAAAGAAGCAGTAGCAGTAGTTGTGGGAGCAATAGTTGTCGAAGTACCATGGCCAGTTGTAGTTGTTGGAGGAACAGATGTGGAACTGGGAGGGCAAGATGGAGAAGTTTCAGGTGTGGTAGGAAGAGGGGAAGATGTGGTACTGGGTGACACAGATGTGAAAGTGTCAGTTGTGGTAGTAAAAAGGCCAGATGTGGTACTAAGAGGGGTAGATGTAGTAGAAATTGGGCCAGATGTGGTACTGAGAATGGGGGCAGAGGTGGTAGTAAAAGGGCCAGATGCAGAGGTGCCAGGTGTAGTCGTAAAAAGGCCAGAAGTGGTACTGGGAGGGGTAGGGGAAGTAGTGTGAGGGTCAGAGGTGGAAGGGACAAATGTGGTGGTCAAAAAGCCAGATGTGGTACTAAGTGTGCCAGATGTAGTTGTAAAACTGCCAGATGTGGTACTGGAAAGGCCAGAGGTAGAAAGGCCAGACGTAGTAGTAAAAAGGGCAGATGTGGTACTGGGAGGGGTAGGTGTGGTAGAAAGTGGACTAGATGTAGTACTGGGAGAGCCAGATGTGGTAGAAAGTGGGCCAGATGTAGTACTGCGGGGGGCAGATGTGGTGGAAACTGGGAGAGATGTGGAACTAGGAAGGCCAGATGTGCTAGTTGGAGTGCCAGATGCAGTAGTAGAAATGCCAGGTGTAGTCGTAAAAAGGCCAGAAGTGGTACTGGGAGGGGTAGGGGAAGTAGTGTGAGGGTCAGAGGTGGAAGGGACAAATGTGGTGGTCAAAAAGCCAGATGTGGTACTAAGTGTGCCAGATGTAGTTGTAAAACTGCCAGATGTGGTACTGGAAAGGCCAGAGGTAGAAAGGCCAGACGTAGTAGTAAAAAGGGCAGATGTGGTACTGGGAGGGGTAGGTGTGGTAGAAAGTGGACTAGATGTAGTACTGGGAGAGCCAGATGTGGTAGAAAGTGGGCCAGATGTAGTACTGCGGGGGGCAGATGTGGTGGAAACTGGGAGAGATGTGGAACTAGGAAGGCCAGATGTGCTAGTTGGAGTGCCAGATGCAGTAGTAGAAATGCCAGATGTGGTAGTAAAAAGGCCAGATGTGGTACTGGGAGGGGTAGGTGTGGTAGAAAGTGGACTAGATGTAGTACTGGGAGAGCCAGATGTGGTAGAAAGCGGGCCAGATGTGGGACTAAGAGGGGTAGGTGAGGTAGAAAGTGGGCCAGATGTGGAACTAGGAGGGCCAGATGTGCTAGTTGGAGTACCAGATGTAGTAGTAGAAGTGCCAGATGTGGTTGTAAAAAGACCAGATGTGGTACTAAGAGGAGTAGATGCGGTAGAAAGTGGGCCAGATGTAGTACTGTGGGGGGCAGATGTGGTAGAATCTGGGACAGATGTGGAACTAGGAAGGCCAGATGTGCTAGTTGGAGTGCCAGATGCAGTAGTAGAAATGCCAGATGTGGTAGTAAAAAGACCAGATGTGGTACTAAGAGCAGCTGATGTGGTAGATGGTAGCCCAGATGTGGAACTAGGAGGGGCAGATGTGGTAGTAAAAGGGCCAGATGTAGAAGTCCCTGTTATGGTTGTAAAAAGGCCAGATGTGGTACTGGGAGGGGTATGTGTGGTAGAAAGTGGACTAGATGTGGAACTAGGAGGGCCAGATGTGCTAGTTGGAGTGCCAGATGTACCTGTAAAAGTGCCAGATGTGGTAGTGGGAGGGCCAGTGGTAGAAGTGCCAGATGTGGCAGTAAAAGGGCCAGGTGTGGTACTAAGAGAAGTAAATAGGGTAGAAAGTGGACCAGATGTGGTACTGGGAGGGGCAGATGTTGAAATTGGAGGGGTAGAGGTGGTTGTGGGAGGGCCAGTAGTTGAAATGGTTGGTGGGCATTCGCATTTTTTGTTCTCATCATTAAGTTCTTGGTAAAACTGAGTGACAGTGGTGTGGAGAGGACATTGTGTTCCAGGAAACGCTTCAAATTCTGAGTTCTGTGTTCTCAGTTCATTATAAAGCTCCGCCAAGGTCTTTGTCTGTAGATGTGTACAACTATCTTGAACATTTTCGCCCCAGTGTGCACTTGCTAGCCACGTCATCTTACTGTGACTGAAGCAGCAGAACGCTGTCCAGAGCTTGACAGGAATATTAATTTTGTTTCTGAGGAAGTGGCTGCTGCTGGGTTGTGCTCCAACTACAACAAAAGCTTCTTTCCTGTTGTTGTTGTTGATGCAATATTTATCCATAACACATTTGATGCAGCTCTCCATTTTGTTCCAGCTTCCTGTGTTGAAGTCATGCATTTGTGGAACTATGTTGGTCAGAGAAAAAGTTGATCTTTTATCAATATCAGTAAGTCCATAAGAGCTCGGACATAAATGTCCTTTGTCGTACACATTGTTGTTTTTGTAATCCTCCTCTGCAGCCTGGTATCTGTAGGAGCTTTTCTTGGACTTTATCATGTTCCTGTTGGCATGTATGTCCTCAAGCTGTAACAAGTGGAAAGCTATCTCAGTGATGCAGGCAGGCTCGCAGTAAAGCAGATTAGATGTACAGTGACGACTTGGTTCCACAGAGTTATATAATGTAAAGTTAACTCAGTAATCTTGTGCAATGTGAACATGATACTGGGCAAGTTTATGCAGTAATAATTACTAACTTTGATAGATACTGCTTATTTCTATTTTACTAGGGGTCAGTGGAATCAGCTTAGCACTACAGCATCATACCTGTGGTTCTATCTTCCAGATTGATTGGGGTCTTCTGCTGTTGCTTCCCGTGTACTTGCAAGCAGAAAATACTGGTATCTTATTCTCGATGTCATAGAGCGTCACAAAACTTCTCATGTCATGAAAAGTCTGGCAGATGGGTTTGTATCTGTTCTGGTTCAGGATGTTCCCTCCCTCCAAGATTCCCGGGATATTTGGAGTTTGCAGAAGAAACTGGGCGCAGTCAGACATCGACCCCACCACTTCAGCTGCTGTGGGAACGACGGGTAGAAGGAAGAGAGCAGCAAGGGGCAGGAGGCGCCACATCTTGAGTAACGGCATCGGCAAACACTGCATCGTCCGGTCAGAGGAGACAACAAAAGAATGATCAAACATTCCAGTTAAATGAGGCTGCAGTTAAATTAACAGGTAGATAAAACAAGATAAATTGGTGAAGTGGTCCAGCGTGCAAGAAAAGGGTGACGCCCTTCCAGTGGAGAAAAACAATTTTAATCTTAAGAAGGTCGTGGACAGTTTCACCATAAATGCATCATGACTTTTTCTTTATCACTTACTTCATTTTCTTTATGTATTATTATTTCCATTTATTTATTGTTTACCACAACCAGAATCATAATATCAGATGAATGATGATGCCATGTTCTTTTTTTTCCAGCGGTTTCCACCAACAGGCTGATCCAGATAATGTAATGCAGGTATTGGCAAGCACTGAAAGCAGCATGAGGAACAGTCTGATAAAATATATTTAGATTTTCATTTGCTTCTTGAAATGCCTTGATAGATGCACTTTCTCTCACAATGTTTTTTAACATTTCTGACTGCTCCAATGAGTTGTACTGATGCATTTACTCCTGTGCTCTACATTCACATTTCCCTTTTTTACCCCCGTCTGTTAAAACATTTACATTTAACGCTCAGGACATTTCACAATACAGTTATTCATGGAGTTTAGAGATGCAATGAGCAAAGCAGCAGTCGGGACATTTGTTGCGCGCTGCAGTTTCTTTGTGTCCAGAGATTTAATGCTCTACATGAAAAATGTTAGAACTGTTGCTGTGATGTGGTGCTATAAATAAAGGTGAATTCAAAAAAGATACAGAGATGAAATAAACTGAAGTATAAACAAAAAAAAAAAAAAATTCTTAGAACTGCTTACCGGCCCTCGGGTTTCCTGAAAAGCAGCTTATTTGTCCACTCCTTTCAGCAGTGGACAGAAGACAAACACCCACTGAGCCTGAGGAGGAAGTCTGATTTTGGTTCCCTGTAATGAAAGTGGGTGGTTTGCTCTTAACCTCCAAAGACTTCAGACTTTTTAATTTCCCTTTGCTATTTGGGGCTGATTGGGACCTGATGAGTGTAGAAACAAAGAATTATCTTTTTACATGAGAAAAATGAGACACCAGGCCCTTGTAGAGCAAAATTTTGTATTGTGGTCTGGACAACCTAAAAAGTGATGTCCACATATGTGGACGCCAGGTCAGAGCAGGTTAATAAACCTTTCTGTATCCAGAGAGTCTGTTATAAGAATGCAAACAAAACATTTAAAATAATAAGCAGCCATGAAGGCTTGACAGAAATAGAGATGCTGTGTAGAGCCTCTGTTTGTTAATGCACTAAACCCACTTAAAACCATATGACCATATGTTGCATCTTTACTAGAAAGAGCCATGAGAGCGCATTGCTTTCATGGAAATAGGCGAAGGGGACTCCTATAAAATCAGTTTGAAAGTAAGAGAACAATTTTCAAACAGATTGTCTTACTTTAGTCAAAAAATCAGATGTGAAGGGATTGAAAGATTCGATTTTGAAACGTGGAAAATGCACCCTTCGAGCTACATTATGAGTCATAATTGTCTTCTTCTCAGAAAAGTCATGTAAAGTTTAAGATTACGCTGAGGCTGCGTGGAGCCACAGGAAAGATAAACTGTAGCGTCTCTGTTTAAGAGAAATGAAACTTTATAATTAGAAGTAAGAGACATTCAGAGAATTGTTTTTAAGACAAGTGAAACATGCTGCACAGACACAGCACTGCCAAGAACCGACCCTGAATCCCAGAAACTGTGTCTGTGTAATACTGAGGTGATTTCGCAATAACTTATTATGTTATTACAATCTATGAAAGATTGTGGTTTTAGCTAAAATGTCAATAAATGAAGCACACTGTGTCAGACTATTCAGATATCTGAACATATTACACCCTTTCTGAAGTCTCTGCATTGGTTACTGCTGGACCAACACCACAGGATACATGGGCAGATTTTGTGAAGAATGTAGAATTAAAATTTGTGGAATATTTTGAAGAGTGAGGTTTCACAAAGTCTAAGAGAGGGACGCACTAATGTCCTATTTGTGTGTGTGACCCTGAAGTATACAAGCTGCTAGTTACAAGCACAAATTTTGACCCTGTTTTTATGTCTGAGTTGACAAGCTAATTACACCACACTGACTAAGCAATCAGCATTGCACACTGACCATCCAATCAGAGGAGCTCAAACTGTCCAATCAGGGGGTTCTCAGGTTTTCCTTGTGGAGAACGCTGGAGTCAACATGGGATCGTTGGTGTTGGAGGCGGGTCTGAACGGGTTCTCTGCCTACATGATCCTGATTTTCCAGAGTTTGACTGTGCGGATCCAGATTTTGGGTTCAATTCAGTCTAAAAACCATCACTGGACAAGGAGCCATGTCGTACCTCTGAAATGCTCTCACGTGTTTTCTCAAGAGAAGGTTTTTATTTTCAATGCATGCTTTCCATCCAGAGTTGGACATATTCTCTTATGGTTCAGACTAGTGCTGTATGACGGTTGTCAAGCTGACTGGGTGGCATATATACAAATAAGATAAATAAAATAAAATACCATCGTTCATCAATTGCTGTGTTAAACATTCCAGAAATATCGCTCAGCATATAAACATCATATTTAACATGTTTTTTTCTTCTTCGTCCGAGCAGGAAACGGGACTCCTCAGTCTGATGAAGCTCCTTCCTTCGCTTTGGCCCGAGCTGAAGGAAGAGGAGAACAGACAGTCATCACTTAGATCAATATCTGATGTTTCTCCAGGAATTTCAATCCAGATGAGCCTCCTGAGCCCAAGCTGCCACTGAGGACATCGAGGTCAAGTCCTCTATTGACATTTCTGGTCATTCTAGTCTGGTCCAGCGCAGATAATAAAAGTCAGAAATGTACACAGAATCTCCAGCGACTTGCTAACAGCATTTTCACAACCATCTTCACTTCATGCTGATCCAATAAAAAAAACATACACGTGACGAATCATCATTCAGTCCATTTAGAATGATACCAGATAAAACTGGAGCTGCTGACAAACATGTTATAAAGTCAAGGTAAAGGTTGCATTTACTTTAACTTTCATGATTTCCAGAGGCTTTCCCACCTTTTGCCCATTTTCTGTACACATTCACGCATACTATAAGCATGGCGGTGTAGACGACGACCAGCAGGATGCTACACACCAGCCTGGGCAGAGGCATGAGAGGAGGAGGCTCAGGTCTGACTGTTGGGAAGAAAAAACACAAACACTTAATTGGTTAAACACACGACTCAAGAAAGACTGTCCCTCGGTTGGTGATTGTATTTTGTGATATCTGATTAAAAAAAAAACAACAAAAAACAGCTGCCATCTTTATTTTAGTTACCTCCTCGCATCTCATGGCTTCCTGTAACATCTAGACTTTAATTTACTTTGCATACAAAGCCCTTTATGGGCTAGAAGTAAGCTAAGCTACATCGCTAACTCGCTCGTTCACCTCCAAGAACACTGCGATCATGTGCTGCTGGTTTATTGGAGGTTTCAGGGATGCAGCCTTCATCGATTACGCCCCAACACTCTTAGAATTTCTCTTAGATTCTCAGAATCTCAGAAACAGGCTGGTTAGCTCAGATGGTTAAAGCATGGTGCTAATAATGTCATGGGTTCAGTCCCTGAATTGGCCAGCAAAACGAATGCTCTATAGTTTAAGCTCATTCCCCTCCACCAACACCAGCCTGGGAAGCAGTCACACCAGACTGAACTTCCAAAACTTGACCAATTTGCTCTGTCTCGGTGTAATTCTGGAACAAATTTTGTTTGTTTTACAAGTTAGCTCAGATAGCTGAGTCCTCTTGCTAACAATGCTAAGGTCACATGCCAAATATATGACCACGTGGCCTAATGGATAAGGCGTCTGACTTCGGATCAGAAGATTGAGGGTTCGAGTCCCTTCGTGGTTGATAACTCCAGTTGTGAAGATATGTTTCAATAACATGTTTGCCATTTATGCTTTACAGAAACACACAGACTTATGTAAACAACCTCTAACATCCAGCCAGCTCTGCGGTGACTGTCCTCTGGTTGGGTGTTCACACTTGTAGAAACCTGCATCGGACGTGGACAGCTTTGAGAAGGTCAAGCTTCCTGCAGCTTTGGTCCCAATGAAGGCGCCATCTTTGTAGAACTTTGCAGAGAAGTTAGAGGTGGCTTCTCTGTTGTCTTCTTCTTTGTAGGAGCAGAGCAGTGTTACGTTGTCACCTGCTGTCACAGGAAGCGCAGGGCTCTGCAGGATCACAACACGATCTGACAGACAAAACATGGCGTCATCGTTCTGACATGCTCGATTTTAGCCTTTAATCTGGTGAAACACAGCTAAAATATCAAATAAAGCATTTCTGCTCCGTTCTGCCAAACCTGCACAGTGTAAATCTATAAGAGTGCCATTCACAGTGGGTGTTACCAGTCACGGTGATGTTGACAGTGTTGCTGCGCTCCCCCCAGTCAGACTCGCACCAGTACACTCCGGTGTCTGAGGGATAAGCATCCTGAATGAAGCAGGAGGACTCATTTGAGATTCCCCAGCTGGAGTTGCAAGACTCAAATGTCTCAGAGGACGTGTTTCTCTTCAGGGTCCAGCTACTGGAGCTTCCCTCCGCTGCACAGGTCAGAGTAATGGAGTCATACCAGAAGAACTGCAGTCTGTTGGGATGGATGTTCAGCGTGCCTGAGATGGAAAGCATATCAGAAGTTACACAAATTAATGAAGCTGATGAGCTCAAACATCAAATATATTGACTTTGTGCTGTTTTCAGTTGCGTTTATCAGCAAATGATCATGTTCTGTTTTATTTATATTTTACTCAGCGTCCCAACTTCTCTGGAAACAGGGCTGTACGTTTGAATTCAGTGGTCGGCAACTGAAACTGTCGAGGTGAAGTGAGAAGTGTCACTGCAGAGCAGGATGTGCGCTGTAAGCCGTAAAAGTCTAAAAACCAAATAAAACCAGATGCAGAGGTAATCGGAACACAATTAAAGGAGCAGAAACACATAGAAAACTATCTGAAAACTATCGATTGCAGACCAAATCTTTGTAAGACATTTTCAGTGACCGCAGCCAAATTCACGGTTGAATTCTTCCTATTCTTCAAATCACCTGCCTTAAATTACACTTGATTTGAGAAAAAAAACAGCGAGCAGGAGGCGATATTTGTCAAATTTCTTACAAAGCATTAGGCAGAGTGAGGTGATCTCCATCCTGTCTTGATATGTCCGTCTTCTTCTTCTCAGGTGGTTAGAAAATTTCAGTCAGTCCACATCCTGTCTTCGAAGGAAAGCAGCAAAACAAAACTAAACACAGCAGAAGTGACAGTGAGTTAAAGCCTTGTGGTGTGGAACAAAATCGCTTGTTCTCTTAAATGTCACTGCTGTGAAACTGACGATTAAACCTGCCCATGTGGTTTAATCTAAAAGCAGTCGCGTCACTATGCCCGACATCTAAATGTCATTAAGGGTCACCTCAAGTCAGAGTTCAGAGTAGGGGCAGATTTGAAATTTAAAAAACTTCACTGGTTATGAGTGACTTTTTAATACCAGAAAGAGGGTCACTGTTCATCTGCCAAACTGAAGAAGTCAGCGCATAAAACACGGATCCAGGCTGTTACAGAACAGGTCTTTACAAATCATCGTCACTGTTGTCTTAAGTCTCAGTGTGCTCCAGTTTGCCGACAATCCACTGCTGTACGTTTCCAAATAAGTCTTTCGAAAAGACTTCTCACCACCACGTTCTTCAACATGTAGAAGAAAACACTACAGCTCATTCTTTCCACACCCACACAAATTCACACCTGTCGCCAGCCTCAGAGACAGGAAGTGAACAACCTGAACAGAACTGATAAAAGTGTTCTGAAACTACCACAAACATAAAAAACAAACTGGTGTTGGAATTAACACGTTCAAGCCATTTAAGGGCAGAAAAAACACCAAATGAGCTGCTACACGCACAGCCATCCCCACATCACTGAATCAATGAATGCTGGTGGATCACCATTATGAACCAATGCACGAGTGAATATTTTGCATTTTGAGAAGGAAAAAGGAGGAAGAGGAGGATAAATGAGAAGGTCCGTCAGCAGAACTGTCCAGACCAAGAACTGTGATTTATTTTTACAAAGCCTGATGTTTTATAACAGACAAACGGATGCTTAAAGATGCTGTTTCCCACGAGTGCTACAGTTCACGAGGAGAGAATTCAAAACGCCATCATGTCTGATTCATGTCTGAATTTCACGACACTGCATTTACCACAACACCAAAATTCTGTCATTTATTTTCACGTACATTTGAGATTTATATGGCCAGAATTTGCAGTATCTGGTAATAATAATAATAAACTTTATTTGTATCGCACCTTTCACACAGGAATCACAGATCATCAGTTTTTTCTCAGAAAATGAAAAAAAAACCAAACAAACCACTGATTGGCTTCATAATCCTGCCCGCTCAAAGCATCTTAACATCTACATTCTGGTGGAAGGATTCCCACTTAGTTTACTGACTGGACATCAGTGCAAAGGTTTCTTTATGTGCATCGGGAGGCAGGTTCATATGATGATGATAATAATAATACAACCCCATTTTCAAAACAGCTGGGACGCTGTGTAAACACGAGCAGAAACAGACTGATGAAATGTGAAACCCCATTTTTCATTGAAAGTCAGTGAGTCACAGAGCAGTGAAGCCCTCCACGTTCAGCTCAGACAGACTCAGCCTCTCTCTGAAGCTCTTTATAGACCTCCTCATGTGACTCACCTGCTGCCACTCAACCTCATTACCTGTGATGTTCCACCAGCTGTTTCCTGTCAGCATTTCACAGCTTTCCCACTCTTTTGTTGCCACTGACCAAACTTTTCTGCAACATGTTGCAGGCATCAAACTCTAAACAACAATATCATTTAAAAAAAACTAAGAAATGTCTCAGATTTAACATTCGATGTGTTTTCTTGTGTGCTATTTTCAGGAATTGAGCCCTTACAAATGCAATGTCATGAGGTCGCTCTTTATGATTCAGAATAGAATGAAGAAATCAAACCAATAAAAATTCTTTATTTCATAGAGGATATACAGAAAGGAAGCTTCAAATCCATACAAAATGGTATTGACATAACTGGTTTATTCAAATGAATGTTTTCTAAAAAGAAGTCTCTGTAAATGCCTCACCTATCAATGTGTTTGATATAAATTTTATGCAACAGACAGAATATGTATAAAAATCACCAACAACAAGAAGTTAATGCATAATGTTTTTATCACATGAACATATCAACATAAAAGAAAAAAAAAACAAAAAAAACACCTTTTCAGGTTTAAAGAGGCAGAATTCACAAACATCACGAGAATCCTCTCAGGAGGAAGAAGTCAGGGCTCAAACGTTTACCTGAGAGGCGGGGCGTGCTTGACCCCCGTTGCTGTGATTGGTTGATAAAAAGACATTCTTCCTGTATGAAATCGGTCTCTGTTAAGACTTGGTTTAATTATGAATACCGTTTTGTGTAATGAATGAATAAAAAGAGCCTAAAAATGAAAGCAGATGCGTACCTGCACGTTAACCTGTTCACATTCTGAGTGTTTTTCTATTTATCTGCTTGTTTGTTACCTTGGTGGTGATTTGAGCGCGCAATCTATTTCATAGTCGTACAAACGAGGAAAAAACGGCTCAGCTTTCACCTGTTTCCATGATTGCTGGCCAGCTTAAAAGTCACTTCGATAATTGGCACAACTCCACCATAAACAAAGCTCTCCCATCAATGACACCATCAACGAGCCACCCAGTGGAGACGAGATGAACTGCGTCTCAACATGAGGCTGTTAAAGTGCTGTAATGTGTGTGTGATCACTGTGCCGATGAGTCATCACTGCCGCATTTCCCAGTTAGTGTCACGGCCACTTTCCTTTTTGGCTGTTCTAGCGTTACTGTGTTGGGTGGGAGATGTGAGCACGACTGCCAACAATATCCCTGCACCGTCTATTCTGTAGCGTTTGGTTAACTCGCTGTCAATCAGCATTTGGAGAATATTTCTCTCAAAGCATCTTAAGTATCCTCCTCAATGCTCCTCATTTAGTCACCTTATGAGCTCCCCAAATCACCTTTAAGGCACTTTGTGAATAACTTTTATTATTGCTTGGATCTAGTCTGAACTGTGGGGGGAAATCCTTCAAAAATCATCAAAGAATTTTCTCAGAGCTTTCATCGTGAAGAGCACCTCTTTGCATTACAATCTTTATGAATGTGGCCCCGGAGACCTAGATCCACCTATGGTATAAAGTATCAAAAACGCTGCTTGTAAAGCTTAATTCAAAGTGTATTAAAATGTATCCATTAACGGCAGTAACGACGTCGTTTTTCACCCTGTTGAGGGCAAAGAAAAAAAAGCTCACTTCCAGACGGACAACAATGTTTAAGTGCTATTATACGATTGGTTTAAAAGGTTAAGTTCACCCAAAATATATATTCCCTTTGCAAGCTTCGAGGTATCAGCTGCTGAAACTTTTGCTTCCAACAACTGAGTAGTTACTATGGCGACCAGGTGTCCTGAAAACACCTATATCACCAGCAATTTGTACAAAATCCCCCCCCCCCCCCCCCCCCCCGAAGTCCACCCCCCCCCCCAAACGTCCACCCGTCCGAGAGCTGCCTTTCCTCAATGCAGCAGCGGCTCAAAATCTTCGGGTAAATCTCCCAGAACGCCGTAGCGGTTACTAACTGGGATCAGTGTGGTGTGTCTCCGCTCGCGCCGGGCACCGTTTGGACGAGACCGAGACTCGGACAAGCTCTGGGAACGGGAGACGGTGCTTTGAGGCGGGGCTCCGGCTGAAGGGGAACTTGGGGAGCTGAAATCCATCAGCAGAGCAGGACTGCTGTAGTTGTAACTGCTGCCTTGGATCAGGGGGAGGGGTGCTGGACTTTGTCTCTGGGCGCCAGGTTTCAAATCTTTTCTCAGGGGCAAGCTGGCAGTCTTCAGAGGGCTGCTGCTGGTTGAGGCCTCTGGTTTTGGCGTGTTGTTGTGGAGGACGTGCTGCGGTGGAAGGGTAGGGGGCTTTGAGACATCTGGTGAGGGTTTGGACGGACTGCTGACCAACGTGGGCTGGCCATGCTGGCACACAACAGGACTCTGCTTGGATCTGAGGTCATTCAGCTGTTCAGTTAGTTGGCGGATGATCTCGTCTTTCTCATGAAGTTTCGACTTCAGGTCATTGGTTATTCTCTGGTGCTCCTCAGTGGCGTTTTTGAAGTTGTCAACCTGGATTATCTGGGGGGGAATTTCTGCACTGCTGCATGTTATACTTTGGTCAGATGACTGCCTGGACAATGGCGTCTTCAGTCCCCCTGCTGTGGACAGAACAATATATCTTCAGTTAGCGTTGACACAACAGAACAGAAATGGAATAATAAGCACATGCTTCCTGAAGGTGTCCAAATCATTAAGTCACTCATATTCCAAATAATCTTAGGTTCCAGCTTCTAAAATGTGACATTTTGCTGCTTTCCTGGTTCTCCTGATTTCACTGGTCAGACAAAACAAAACCTCTGCTGACGTCTCCGTGTGCTTTTTTATGATATACATAAATAACAATGATCATAGCTTACCACAGCTGCCACATTTCTTGCATATGAGGACAGTTAGTCCACATACAACTATGGATGCTGCAGCAACAGCAATGATTATGGATCCAGTGCACTCAGCTGAAATGATAATGAAGATGAAACAGAAGAAAGCACATTAAATATTTCATGAATATCACACACTTAGCTGCTCTCTGTCCTGCAGTGCATGCTTGTTCTTGTCCTCCACTTTTACCAAACCAAGAATCTCAGTATTAACCAACAAACTACTAAAATAAAATCAAATTACCTGGATAATGGTTATCTGTGGTGGTTACCTTCACCGGGCCTTTTTTGGGATGCCAAACTCTGCAGGTGATCCTGTGATGAAAAGACATGAGTTTAATTTAGTTTTCCAATACCAATAATGGACTGCCTGAAGTGTCAGATTAATATGACATTTTCAGCGGCGCTTTGTGTTGCTAATTAGCAAATGTTAGCATGCTAACATATCCGCACTAAGGCGGTTGAAACATTATGCGTTTCCACTACATTCAGATGGAAACATGACCAGTGTGAACATGTTAGCGTGCCGATGTTAGCACTTAGCTCAAAGCTGAAGCACAGCCTCACAGAGGTTAGCAAGGCTGTAGACTCTTAGCCTCGTTGAATCTGCTGTCATGAAATAAAGAACTCTCTGTATCTTTTAGTGTGCAACAATGTTTACTGTTGGAAGCAGATTCTTGCTTGAAATGTATTTTTTGCCTTCAGCACAGAACGCAAGATTTTGAGAAATTAAGCTAACAAACAGACAAGCAGACGGGAGTGACACCGTATCCTCCCTTGCTGAGGTAAATAAAACATAAATCAAGCAACACAGATTCAAAGATGGAGCCAAATATACATCTCTTGAGTATTAAACTGAAAATGAACCTCTTGGAATGAGTCTGCAGAGTCAACCTCCTCGAGACGGTGAAACATCCATCGGAAACTTGAGTCTTTGGGTCTTCAATACTGATGTCGTTTCCCTCAACATCAAGAAAAGCTATCTCAGGCTTTGGGAACGAGCAGTCCGTTTCACACTGCAGAGTCACGCCATCATCCACAGCTGGAACCAAAAACAAGAATGTATGAGAGAAACTGCAAATGAACAAGCAGTGACGCCAAGAACTTACTGATCCGAGCCAAGAAGTAGTCTGACACATAACATTAAACACATTACATATGTTTCCGGGGCCTGCAAAGCCCTTCAAGGTGGACCCTTCTCCATAACTGAAGAGAACAACTTTTAGGAGACTATACAAATAGACATACCCACAGCAAGCTCCCATGTAGCGACCTCCTGGGACGTCTTGCCACGCACCGTGCATATGTATGTTCCTGTATCACTGAGCTGCACGTTGGAAATCATCAGTGAGATGTTTCCGCTATTAAGTTTGTCCATGAAGAGGTTTGTCCTGTACAAGAAGGCCTGATTCTTCTCATCGTGGGTCTCACAGCCATCACGGTACAGGAAGGCGATGATATCATCGGATGATTCCAGACCTTTCTTGGACCACTCCACTGTAGGGACTTCATCGCTGGCGTTGATGTGGCAGGGCAGAACGACTGTTTTTCCGGCCAAGGCTTCGATCTTCCTTAATGCCCTACCCTCCAGGGCTCCTCCTGGATTACAAAATATATATATAAAACATGGTGGTTCTGTTGCACTGGATGAAATGTTCCTTCATTACAATGAAAACACACTGAAGCTTATTCTGACTCCTCACTAGAGCGTCAAATGTGGATTAATCCATTGCAGAAAGTAATCCCCAACAAATCCACTACTTACTCCTGTCTGTGTAAAATTTTTCTACACATTACAGCACCCAACAGTTTATGAATAACAGTGTATATTTGTCATTTCGAGTCAAATGTCTCAACAACTATAGGATGAAATTGCCATGAAATTTGGAACAGACACTCATGTTTGCCACCAGATATAACTTTGGCACCATCCTCTGGTCAGAATATCAATATGTCCAATACTATAGTTTGTGAACAAATACCTTCAAAACTGAACATTTCCATCAGCCTCAGCTGCACCTTTTTTAGTGCTAACTAGCAAAATTTAGCATGCTTAGACATGAAACAAGGATGAAGGCTTAAAGCAACATTACCAAGTGCAAACTTCATAGTTCTATTTGCTTTTACATCATGGTCATACAGTCGCTCCACTTGTCATTAAAATAGCCGCTAACTGCTGCTAACTGTAGCTGCGCTTAGCTGGTTAGCTAAGTTAGCCATGCGGCTAGCAGTCCTTTTAGCTGCCTCTCCGCACCGCCCACTCTCAGCAAGCAATTGTCCCGACGTATTACTTAATTTAACCACAATGTTATCTTATTCAACAACAAGTAAAGCTTTCTGTTATCTGTTATCATTAACAAGGAAATTAGCTGTAGAGGCCAAAACCATTTTCGTAACAGGCTGTAAACATGTTTATCTCTGCTATAAAGTTTCACATTTCAGTATGGAAGTCTATAGCGATTTGTTTTATTTTTATTAGCGCTTCCGGTTGGCTTCATTTTTCAGGCCCGGACTTTTCCACTGGGCAGAAGAGACGCCATCTTACAAGTCAGCGTGGCATTAACATGAATCTACAGCTGTTATTTGAGGGTAAAATAACCAAAATCATGCAACATTATAATGATGTGTTGCATCAGTCTGTCTTTTAAGCGTGTTAGCATGCTGTTAGCATTTCGCTCAAAGCACCACTGAAGCGCAGCCTCACAGAAGTGCCAGCATGAGTTTGGACTCTATGGCGAATATTAAAACCTTAAATACACACATCTGTATCTTGTGCTGTAGGCTAATGCTTATTTCTTTAAGATGTGACATGAAAGGGGAATAACTTCGTCGATAAAGAACAAAGTCAGACCCCAAGTCAGGTGCTGAGTCGATCTGCTTCCTTGTATTTCTGATGCATTCACGTTACCGAGGTTAGTGAGTGACAGTAAACGGAGAAGACGTCTCCGCCTCGGCTTTCAAAAGGAGCACAATCATTTTTAGTCCGGAACAAAGCAAAGTAAAAACATCGGAAACTTTAGTCACATACATACCTGCATAAAAAAAAGACGACAGGGCGAGGACCAGGAAGACAGCCATGCATGGAAAAAAACAGCAAAACAAGAACAAACGACGTGTTACTGGGTTTTAAAACGGAAATAAAAGAATACAGAGTTTCAGAAACGTAAAAAAAAAAAATCCAGCCGTGGTCACAGAGAACCGTTCAAGTCAGACCGCAGCCCTACTGTCCCAGAAAGTTTAACTTTCGATTTTGACTGGAGTTCGCTGTACAAGACATGAGGCGTTCAAACCAACTCGGAAATATTACAATTGCTGCAATGATCGCAAACAGGAAGTCAAACCTTGTATTTCCTCATAGTTTAGTCTAATTTTAGAACTAACAGCCAGGAAAAGTGAGAGGGTGGATTACGTGTGATCCAGTGGATTCTTATGAGCAATAAGTGAAGAAAAAGGAGAGCCAGCACCGCAAAGCTGGTATTAGGTCTTCACACTAATCAAATACTGAACAAGCTTGTTCTAATCTTGCTGTAATTAATGTTGCATTGAAATCCCTGTGAGAACTATCCTGTGAGAACGCACCGTTTAATCAAATGTCAGCCTGCACTTCCCCTGTGTGCAGAATACGTGTCTGACTATCGTCTTTCTAATTATTTTGATGATACACGAGTAAGATATGGATGATAAAATATAGTGTTTTTGTACTATTTCACAGTGGAAAATATATATGTAATACTGCACAGATGCATTTATCTGGACCAAACAATCATAATCCACATTTAAATATATATTCCTGCTCATAGAAAAATGTCTGTAACAGCAGTATTCCCTGCTGTGGGATTAATAACAAGATCATTGCTAAAATGCTGTTTCTGAGAGGGATGAAAGTCTGGTTTTGGAGCTCTTCCCAGGGGTCAGTAGCTGAATTGTGGGGTCTGAGGTGATTTTGGTGACACTAAACAGTTTCTCTGTTGAATCAGATTGGATGCAGTTTTAATTCATCTCAGATCAGTTGTTTCAGAATTCAGCTGTGTTCAGATCATAAAACACAACTGAAGGCCACACTCTGGGAGTTTGGCTGTAAACTGTAGTTTTGTGATTTGAAAGCAATAAACACAAAATAAAAAAAATTAAAAAAAAAGATTTTTGTCTGGAAAATTGGAGCTTTCAACTGAAAGCTGCCTGGACCCCAAGGAGGCCAGGAGAGTGTCCAAAGCTGTCATCAAAGACCTGGAGAAGCAGTTCGACAATCGGTTTCGGGTCGGCTCCTTAATCAAGGAACACAGTCCAGCTGTGGATGCCGCCATCGTCAAGGCCTCGCTCGACTGTATCAAAGAGTTCAACAGGAGGCCTCCCAAGTGGACCAGATGGATTTTTGACTAACAGCGGAGG
Source organism: Chaetodon auriga (assembly GCF_051107435.1). Classification (NCBI taxonomy): domain Eukaryota; kingdom Metazoa; phylum Chordata; class Actinopteri; order Chaetodontiformes; family Chaetodontidae; genus Chaetodon; species Chaetodon auriga. Next base: position 3,243,185 of record NC_135097.1, read on the forward strand.
TTCGTGGGCTTCTCCTCAGCTTTGACTGTCGGCTCAAAGTTAAGACTGGTGTTTCTGCAAAGCACCAGCAAGGTTACAGATGAAGGAGTAGCATGAGGTCAGAGGTCCACACCGTGGCTCGACAGGGCCTGGGCTCATAGCTCTGTGGAGGGTCATGGTGTCTATAGACAGGACTGCTGCGGGTGCTCCGGTTTCTCCCACTCATAGTTTGAGCAATAAAATCGCTGAATTGGATTTCGAGCCTGATATTTGATGTGTGATTTCACATCTAATCTGCATTAAAGGCCCTTATCTCTTATTGATTTTATGGGATTGTACAGGAAAATAAGGTTTGAGAGGAAGAAAGGGTCGAACTTTTGATACTGTTCAACAGCTTTTGTATTCTGGTTGAATTATATAAAAAGAGTAACATTCAGAATGATGTTGGCTTGGTTGTAAGACTTTGGTAAAGTTAAATCTGCTCAGTGCCAGTTTCATAATCAGAGGCTGCAACTCAGGTTTAAGATGGAAATAATGTTGGAATAAAACCCTTAGAAAGTACATGATGCTGCTTTTTCCCCACTGTACTGTTCCCTCCTGGTGAGAATACATTTTCAGCAGACGGTACTTTGGACATAGTATTTATTTCAGTCTTAAAAGTTTATAACAACTTCTGGATAACATGTAAAATAAACAAAAAAAAAAAAAAAAAAAACGAAAAAAAAAACAAATACACATTTTTAATCGCACCCCAGGTTGACAAATTAGAATTCATAAAAGCAGTTTTGAAAAAATAAAAATAACAATAAAATCACAGGAAAACATTTCTTTTTCCCCTAAAACAGCTCTCGCAGACTTACAGAACATCAGGGGTCAACACCTGATGCGAGAGAGGTGTCACACCTGATTTAAATGTACAGACACTTCTACCTGTGGTTCAGCAGGGTCGAGTGCGAACACTTTAACCAATTTTTGGATACAAATTCAAGGCAGCGAAAGTGGATTTGAAGGTTCCGGGGTCCCAAACGGGCCCCGAAACCTCAGGCCCTCTTTTTACAGCGAAGCCCAGCACCTGGAAATGTTAAAAAACACAACGAATATCACGGTTTTCTAATCAAGGAGCCGAGATTTAATTCAAATCCTTTTTGCACAAATATCTGTAACATTCCCCAATCATTAGACTACCTAAAAGCAAATCCCCTTTATTTCAGTTCAACATTTATTAATTCTACAAACTGAATACAAAAGATTGAAGCAACTGGCATCGTTAATATCATACAAGACTGTAATGTTTTAGGGAAAATGGCTCTGTGCTCAGTAGCTTTATTTTTCGGTGAAATGCCTGACCTTTGTGTTTGAAAACAGTGAACAATCTCCCCACAGCCGAATAAAGTTTATATACTTTTTATCCTCTTTTTTCAAATATATATTTATTATATATAAAATACTGTTTCATTCATAAAAGCCTTACTTTGTACAATATCTGAGTCAATGTGTGTCAGTGAGCAATGAAGTGAATGAATCAGTGTGTATGCGTGTGTGTTTGTGTGTGAGCATGTGAGCTAAAAAGAACCTGGAAAATTGTCTTATAACAAAGAACTGGTACAGATTCAGGACCTAATACACTAAAACAAAAGCTGTTTTACACAATATACACATTTAATTACTTACAAAAAAAAAGGAAGAGAAAGGTGTAGGCTGACGGTTAGAAGGCAGGCTACAGCAGGGTTAGTACCACCAAATGTAATGTTAAACGACAGAAACATGATGGAGAGAGAGAGAGAAGGAGTGTGTGAATGAAGAGCGAGTAATTAAAAAGGCAGTCAGTCTCACTAAGGAAAGCTCATCGTCAGTGCATCTCTCATCTTGGATGTTCCGAAGTCAAAGTGCCGATTTGGTAACATGGAGACCATCCGTTCCTCATTGATAAGGCCCAAAACAAAACAAAACAAAACAAAAAAAGAGTACTTCTGTCTAGAAATGGGTGTACACTATCACATTTTTGTTGCACCAACATCAAAAAAAGTGATTTTTCAAAAAAAAAAAAAGAAAGGAAACAAAGATGTTTTTGGGAAAAGAAGGGAAAAGAAATGAAAAATGCACTTTTGTTGTCACACATCCATCATGGCACCATGTATTGGATATTTTTCTGCTTTCATTTTGAGGTACTTCTTAAGAAAAACAAAGACTAAATGTAAGATTTATTGACGTCAGTTTTTTTCTTTTTTTTTTAAGCTGTGTTGCACAGTAGCACCATTGTTTTATTCGAAGTTTTTTTGTTTGTTTTTTTCCGGAAGACAATGCACCATTGGAATTCCACCTTGTCGCCACGACGACGACCTATCCGTCGCTGCGACCACCACCCCACTACTTGTCCCCCGTCATCCAATCATCTCTTGCTATTGATCAGGCGTCCCCGGCAGCGGTGGGTTTGCTGTGTGCCGTTACGTCCTCTTCATGCAGACAACGCAACGACTGACGCGCGTCCGTAGGTTACCCGCCTTGAGGGTCTCCGACTGGGGCTTCCTGTAAGGGCCGGAGGGGAAAGGTGGTTAAGATGGAGAATTCTCTGAAAGATGGATGTACGTGAAAATTGACGTGGATCTGTACCTGAACATTTCAGAGGGCTCTACAGTGGCCAACCAGAAGCTGTAGGAGTTGCCATAGTAGTTGCACGTCCCTCTGCCATGGCACTCGATGAAGGGAGCGCTGCGGAACTCCTCCAGGCAGGAACCGGGGGAGGCCAGGGCCTGACCAGAGCCCTCTGCACCTGCACTAGTGTGCTGGGGAGGAAAGGGAAGACTGGTTATCTATTGTACTGCATAGATGAGATAAGAATACAAACGTGTTCACACATTTCACAAAACTTCTATATCCTAAGATTCCTTTGACACAGTGTAAAGCTTGAAAGTGAGGACATTTTTGCTTTGTCTTAGGTGCTTCCGAGGGCTGTGGGACAGTTTAGACTTGGGGCTATGCCTAAGCTAGCATTAGGTTTAGATTAAAATTGAAGTAAAATCTGCCTTAAGTCTGTAGTTGTTATTGTTACTGTCAAGTTTAGGATCCAGAGAATGCATTTTGTAAACAAGGGTGGTGAGTACAAACATGTTGGCGTGTACAGTAGTAATGTCCTACCATCATGAAGGAGTATCCTATCCACAGAGTTTCCCAAGACGACGGGCAAATGGGAATCTGGATGGTCTGACTGTGGACTGCAATCACCATGGCTGGAGCTTCACACACTGCACACCTGGTCACGAACACAGAAATGTAAAATTTCTTGCATCTGCCTTCATTCAACCTCTTCACTCATGTCTTTGGTCTTCTTCCCTCTCTCCACCCCTACCTGCTAATGTAAGGCTTGATGCTCTCTCCGGTGATGGGGGCCATGGACATGGGCATGGGCTCAGGCGTGGACAACCAGTAGGAGTAATCGTTGCGGGAGGCGAAGTTGCAGACGTTGTTAATGTTGCAGAACATGAAGGGCATGGTGCTGAACCTGCGCAGACAGCTGCCAGCCGAGCCTGGAATTGAGGACAGAAGAAGGAGAGGGTCAAATATATGAAGTGATTTTGATCAAATAAGATTGAAGGTAAAACCACATCCATCATACCGAGGTCCTGTCCGTGTGCCCTCTCGTTGCCCTGCACATACAGCAGGGAGTAGCCATCATAGATGAGGTTAGTTCCGTCGGGACAGACGGGCACATCTCTACCCTGGCTGTGCCGGGTGATGAGGAAGCCGTGGGCTGCAGACACTGATCCTGGTAGACCAGGAGGACCCTGTGGACCGTCTGAACCAGGGGGACCAGGGTAGCCACGTTGGCCTAAGATCAGAAGAAAGGCATACATATATTAAAAATGAGAAGGTATTCTGCTTCTACTTTTAGAAATTATTAGGCCGACTTTTGGCAAGAGGAAAATTTCAACCACAAACTTTCTGTTTCACTCACCAGGTTGACCGGCTGGTCCATTGTCACCCTTCCTGCCAGGTGGGCCACTGAAGCCAGGAGGACCTTCTGGGCCAGAATCTCCTGGCTCACCAGGTTGACCTGAGATCAGGGAGAGAGGAATGTCCTCTTTGTTAGATAAGCAAACCACATCTGATGCTGGAATTACTTTACATTTAAAAAGGTCAGACATGGACATAAGTAGTTTGATTTACACTTGAGACACAGAATTCTCATGAAACTGACCCTCATGGGGTCCCATTGAAGAGTCCACATTTACTCACCTGGAAGTCCGTCACGCCCAGGACCACCAGATGGTCCACGACCACCAGGCTGTCCCTGAGGACCAGGGGGTCCTCGCTCTCCCTTCACTACGATGGGAGCTGGAGGTACACCGGGGTCACCAGGAGGGCCTAGGGGTGAAACATTATAAGGAGAAGTAATCAGTTTGAAATAATTTCAACTGATTTTAAAAACAAATCTCAATGGTTTATGTTGAATTCAAGAGGATGTCAGCACAATAAAAGACATGAGACTCGCAATTTACAATGCTGCAGCAAATCATGGTCAAGTGTGTCGTGACTGTATGGAGCTCATCTCACTCTTCACTGTAACTGAAAAGATAAATGTGTTCACCCACCAGTGGCCCCTATATCTCCAGGATCTCCAGGAAGGCCAGTGCCACCGGGGATTCCTGGGTCTCCCTTCGGTCCTGGCAAAAATACCAACGAAACAAATCTTTGTGCTTTGCTTATGATTAACCCATAATAACAAAACACTTTTTTTGTTTGTGGGTAGAATCTGAAAATGCTGTTAAAGTGCTGTGGACTTACCAGGGAATCCGGGCACGCCAGGCAGACCAATATCTCCTTTCACACCAGGACCACCAGGAAGACCAGGGGGACCCTTGTAAGAAAGAGGTTCAGACAGGTAAATACATCTCACTTCACAATCACATTTAATCCCTTTGACCATTCCAACAAAAATTTTAGGGATTCTTTAGCTTAGCTTCTCTCTGATCCTCCAAGTCCAACAGACTAAATTTTGAAAATTTAACAAAATTATCTTACCGGGAATCCGGGAACACCAGACTCTCCCTTCTGTCCAGGGAAGCCGGGCTGGCCAGGAGCTCCGGGAATACCCTTCTCTCCCTTAACGCCACCACTTCCTGGGGGCCCACGGACACCCTCTGGGCCAGGTGGACCTTCACAGGCAGACATCAAAAGTCAAAATCAGGTACAGAATGATGGAGAAAGAACACAATATGGTTGTACATACAAAGTTTTTCTTATCACCAGGGTCAGGATTGCTTTGGTTTCCATTTATCAAGGAAAAAATCAGATACTGTTCGAGAATTCACAATAACTTTTGTTGCCATCTACGTGGATGCCATCTTGTCCAAATTTAGCTTAATAACTGACAAAGATGTAATAATCCAAATTCTTGCATCACATATATAACTGCATGAATGGAAACTGAACTAACCCAGACCCTGTTCGTTACAATGAAGCCAGACACAGACTCAAATAACAATAAAAATGAAAATACACAAATACAGCAGTAGGTCATCTGCATATATATTTGTCCAGCCTGTACAAATCACCTGCACTTATAATACTCTATGTTAAAATAATTATACCATGACACGCAAAGGAATATCTCAGATATCAGCACTTTACATTCATTCATGGAGCTCTTTGTAAAACAAAACAGAACAGTTTAATTCCCAAATTTTATATAAATGACTGACAAGACCTTATTTTAATAAATAACACAGAGCTTTAAATCCACCAATGAGATCATTTGTTTGCAACAGAGCAGCTTTATCTTTAAGAAGCTTTTTGTACACATTACACCAGAATGAAACTCTGCATGCAAAGACAACCTTGGATGACACTAACATAACTGGAGTAAATGTTTATATGTTTTTGTGAATGTGTATGGATGTGTTTGGGTGAACATGAGCAGTGCTGAGTGTCCAGCCTGTCCTGGGGTAGAGAAAATGGCAAATAAGTAAACAGACACATTAAAACTTCACCCTTAATTTCCCCCACAAATTCCATTTAAAAGCATGTGACACAGTATTATCGACACCATCAAACCACTGGAGTCTAACCTGGAGGACCTAGGGTTTCCACAATTCCCAGGGAAAGCAGAGCCAGGTTGACGGCACAGGGCAAAAAGAAGAGGAGGTTTAGACAGAAGCAAGCATCAGGACAGAAACACAGTCAGACTAACCAGAGATATTTCATCTTTAAGTAGCCTGGAGGTCTTAACCAAAAAGGTTCCTGAATAGATGAGTTCTCCTCAATAGGTCAACTGCACACTGCTATTATTCTGTTCCACCTCCGAGATGATTGATATTAATTTAAGGGTGAGGAACTGCTATGTTAGCATAGCACCTGATTCTGTGCAGCTGTAATTATTCTTAAAAATGAGCCGCTGTTAAACTTTAAAGCGATATTCATTTATGTGAGACCAATGAGAGTAAACTCCCAATGTTCCTCTAGTGCCATCATAAGGTCAATTTTTTAAATTGTCCAATAATTGATTCATGACCTGCTAAACTAATCATATTCTCACCAGCCTCAGCTGGACTTTTGTGCTAATTAGCAAATGTTAGCATGCTAACTGGTTAAGCTAACATGGTGAACATGGTAAATATTACACCTAATAAACATCAGCATGTTAACATTGTCCCTTTTAGCATGTAGCATTTAGCACAACATACAACATAGCATTTTGCTCAAGATACTGTTGTGCCTACATACAGCCTCACAGAGCTGCTGCTAGCATGGCTGTACTCTTGTTTTTCTATATGTGACCAGCAGGGGGCTCAAGAGAGACTCTGAACCTAGCAGCAGGAGGAAGTTTAGGGATCTGAGAGATACTGCTGGTTCCTAAACTATGGTTAAATTACAAAAGTCTTCAAAATATTTTATGCTTGTGCGCAAACAACAAAATTTCAGTAAAATCCAACAGAACTGGAATTACAGTATGAGACAAACTAAAAACAATGATTTAACATTTCAGGTGAGTTAGTTATTTGATGTGTTTGTGTGCACAAACTGTATGATGTATGCATAACACATTCTGCATGTTAGAATTGTAGTTGTTGGTGCCTACATGTGATCCAGATAACATGCTAATAGTAACAGAAAACTACTGTGAGTTTTAAGCTATTTTATTTATCATGAAACAGGTTTTAAAAAAACAAAACAAAACAAAAAAAAACGGTGCTTACTTGTTAAAGGTGCATTATGCTACCATCAGTGTGCATAGGCAGTGAGAGAAGACAGTGATTAGGAAGAAATATAGAGTAAGAAATAAGAAAATGCAGTGATTTCCCGACAGTTTTCAGGTGAATTTGTTCCCGCTAGATCAGAAAGTGGTCTTAAAGTCAGTTGGTGGTACTGTAAGGAACGTGCAGAAGAAGTCTGGACGCTGTCGATCTGACCTGAGGGACCTGCGACGGCCGGATGCACGTGTCATCGCGTGAAGAGGCGGGGCCACACCATAGTGGGTGGGACCAAGCCATAGGAAACAGGGGGTAAAATGTCATAGCTTCATTTTGTCACCTTGACACCCAGAAAAACACTTGAGTGTTTTCTTACTAGCCTAACACGGCGCTGGTGTGTGGTCAGTGCTGACGTTTGTAAACCAATTGGCAGAATTTTTCAGATAAACTGATGGATGAATGAAGGGTAGAGAAATTCATCCTACTGCACACGGTATGATATGTACAGTAAATACTCATATCATCATATCAGACCCTGAGCATTGTCCTGAGGTGTGTGCCAGTGTTGTCAGCTCCTTCCAGCACTGTGTTAGGCTTGCTCTCAATGTGTAAGTGTGTGTTGGGATGAACATAGCCCATGCAGATGAATGACCAGTGGGACAAAACACACTCAGAACAGCAGAGCCAGATGCAAACCCCGACACTCTCAGTGAGACTCTCTTGTTAACGGTTATGTCATGAGGGCTTGGAGAAAAATCTGATACCTAGACCAGCCATATCCGTTCAGCTAAAGGCCCTGAAAACCTGTTTTTTCAGTTATGCTCTACTTATAGTGGTCCCATGTGAAGAAAAGTTTGGTTGTTTCACACCTCTCTCACTTTTTGCAGGACTCCTGTGGACCACAGGATTCGGGATTTGAAACCAGACTTTCAGGGGATTTCTCATTGCAATTAACAAAACTGTGACTGGGTGCTGAATCCCATTAGAATTCAAAAAACAAAATCTATCTTTAAAATGTGTTTGAGAGTTTGTTCCAGGCTAAGCTGTTTCACACCAACATTTCTTTAAATGATCTACCACAACAACAAACAATGGACACATGTTTTATGGAGAAGACAAGCACACACACACACACACACACACACACACACACACACACACAGTCCTTCAGGGCTGTGGAGAAATGATAGATTACAGCTTCTCCCATTATGGGATCAGGAGAAGAGGGCAAGGGGGTGAGGAGACATGAGGACAAGTGGATCGGTGGATAAAAGAAAACAAAAACTGGATGATGAAACGGACATCAAAGTGGTAAAAACGCATGCTCATTTTTGGGGGGTGTGGTCAAACCCCAGTGACAAACAGTGATTGGTGCACCCCTGACATTTCCTGGTGAAAAGAGACTTGGGGGGGTGGAGGAGTGTGCACGGCATTGCAAACTTTTATCATCCGTGCTTAGTGTTCTCAACGACTGGACAGGCGGTGCTCAAACAGTGACGTGGCTCTTAGGCCGCTGGTGGTGATTGGTACAACAACATCTCATGCAAATCAACGGACATGAAAGCATTCACATTTAAAAGCTGTTTCTGCCATTTGCTGTCTGGTTCTTGCTGGTTTGGCAAACTGGATGGCCTTAGTTCACAATTTCCGTCATTCATCAGTACAAAGCATGATGCGTTCCTCTTAGATTTCCTACTAGGCAGCCACCATGGACTGTTCTGAAATTTCAAACCCATTCTAATGAATTGGGATTTGTTGCATTAGGATCACTTGCATAATGCTGTTAAGTTAAGGTTCGGGCTGGAATGTCTTTACAATAAATCCCACCCACCTGTTACTGTAGGTGAGTAAAGCAAACCATCACTCAATCTAGGTCTGACAGAGTCTATCAGAAAATGATCTGAAAAGATCAGGAAACCAGGCAGCAAATTGTGGCAGTACATGTGTGGTAAATACTAAATCCAGGTTCTTTACCTGCCCTTCCAGGTGGTCCAGGGGGTCCTTGGAGTCCTTTGGGACCCTGTAGAGCCAATCCTGGAGGCCCAGGAGGGCCGCTGCTGCCTGAAGGACCAGGTGCGCCAGGGAAACCAGCGTCACCTTTAGGACCAGGGAAACCAGGACTGCCAGGTGCACCGGGAAGCCCTGGGTCTCCCTTTGCGCCTTAACATATATTGAGAGATAATAGAGATTGTTATATCAATGCATAGACAAAAATCAGGACAAACAAAACTGTTCCATGTACTGGGTGGTTACTCACCTGGCAACCCTGGAAGCCCAGAGGGACCAGGACCACCATAACCAGGAAGCCCTGGATTAGAAATTAATCAGAAATGAAGTGAATCAGATTTAAACAAAACTGACTATACTACATGGATAGTCAAGCAACATCTACCGAACACGGCAGCAATTTTAAATATACATATACAATAATTTCTTCCAGGCATGCTGAGCAGTGACTTACCTGGCTCTCCCTTGATTCCAGCTGGACCCGGGATCCCGTCCCGACCTGCCTGACCCTTGTCTCCTGGCAACCCTGGTGCTCCTGGCCGGCCAGGCTCTCCTGGTCTACCAGGAGCTCCAGAGAGACCTGGGCCACCGGGCCCGCCGTCAAGACCCTTAGGACCAGGAATACCAGGAGAACCTGACAGGAGAGCACACAGAGAAGATGGACAATGCATCAGTTAATGCCGCTTTGTTTTAGCTAGCAGCTTCTTGTTACCATCTAAAACACTGTTCATAACTTGGTATTAATTGTCTGATAATATAAGTAGATAACATCATACATGTGCTTCACCTGTGTCACCTGCTTTTATGACTTCTGGGTTCAGGGTCTTTCCTGAACCTGTTGCAGTTAAACATCAGATTTACCTTGGAATCCAGGGAGACCGGGGTCGCCTTTGGCACCTGGACCTCCTGGTAATCCTGGAAGACCAGGTGATCCTGGAGTTCCTTTAACTCCTGGACTTCCTGGGAACCCTGGCTGGCCTGGTTCACCCTATAAGAGATATAAATAAAATGAGGTGTGAACCTAAATTTTCACTTTAAAGTTGTTCTGAATTTGGTAATGTTGTGTCCTGTACTTTAGGTCCGGTTGATCCAGGTGGTCCAACTCCAGCGGAGCCTGGTTCACCTTTGGCTCCAGGGAAACCAGGTCCTCCTGGCTGTCCTGGGGATCCAGGTCTACCTGATTGACCTGGTAGACCCTTCTGCCCTGATGGTCCTGTGACATGATCAAAGTGTGACATCAACACTCATGACAAAGAAATCAGGTGCTGTTTTAGTCGCTTATGTCGACTGACAGACACGTAATAACCACCACCAAGACTGATGTTATCATGTTTGGTCGAACAGTGAGTTACGTATGTAAAGTTTTGTTGTTTTTCATTAAAGGTAATTATTTGTAGGTTTGGCTACAAGATGGAAAAATAAAACCAGAATCTCACGTGCAATTCAAATAATTTCCTGAAAGTTTAAATATTCAATCCTTATTTTGGAAGAAATTTGGGAAAAACTTTTTGGAAGTCACCAAGAACCAACTGGAAAACAAAGACTTAAGTTTCAAACTCACCCGGAAATCCCATTTCTCCCATGGTGCCTTTGAGTCCTGGTGCTCCAGGACCACCTGGACTTCCTGGGATGCCAGAATCTCCCTTAGGACCTGTAGAACAATGGAAACAGGACATTAGAAATTTATTTGCATGAATAGATGTGCATTTATGTATGCATGGGTGTGTATGAGTTAGGAAGTAAACGCATGCCTGGTGGTCCGGGCACTCCAGGGCGTCCATCTGATCCTGGCAGTCCGGGGTCACCAGAGAGACCAGGAATGCCTTTCTGACCTGGAAAACCTGGTGCACCTGTGGAACACACACACAGACACACACACACAAATGTAATGTGTATTTAATAATACAGTGAGTAGTGATTTAATATGTTTATTTGTTATTGTGTCATCGATCTTTCAGTGCAAGCAGTGAAGGTTTTTTTAACTGTACCTGGTAGTCCAGGATCTCCTTTGGCTCCCTTTGTGACTGACGGTGGCAGGCTGGGTCCCGGAGGTCCCTGAACGCCAGGGTCACCTCTGTCTCCTTTAAGACCGGAAGGACCAGGGGCGCCATCTCTGCCTGGGAATCCAGGTTCACCTGAAGAGGAGAAGATAGTAAGGCAAAGATAGTAAAGTGTTAGCGAAGTCCTTTCTTTCTTTATTTTGTTTGTTTAATATATATCTTTTTATGGCTTTTTTTATGGCTTTGAAATTCTAAACCAGTGTTAACAAATGTTAAAACTTCAGTAAAACTCATGTTAGCATAAATTTCTTTACCATACATTAATGCAGATCATAACTGGCACAGAGTGTGTGATACCTGTATACAAGAGTTATGAGCGAGGTATGGAGTGTGCTTGCTGTGAGTACCTTTAGCTCCAGGACCACCAGGCCCTCCTGGGCCCCCTGGTCCTCCAGAGGGTCCTGGGGGTCCCATGGGACCCATGTCTCCTTTCTGACCTGCAGCCAGACAGACATTAGACAGGAGTGGAGAGACGTTAGAGCAGACAATTAACAAAGAATTGACACAGCTATAATAAGATGGTCATATACTTGTATGAACAGTCAGACAGTAAGTTAAGCAGTCATTCAAATGATGTGTTCAAAGAACACCAGTATAAAACTGTTATTCCAGCTAATGGGAGTAACTTTTATATTTCAGTGTTTTAAAACCAATAAAAGAAATTTTGTCTTTTGACTTATAAAGGAGCACACAGTAATCAATGAGCTGGCCACATCATTAATAGGTCTGTAGTATTTACACTTACACTACGTCATGAACAGATATTAACGATATTAGAGTTATATTTTACCCTGTTGTCCAGGCACACCATCCCGTCCAGGTCCTCCAGGAGGTCCTGGGGTTCCAACTGGTCCTGGGGAACCTGGGAAACCAGGACTTCCTCTGTCTCCAGGCAGGCCCGGGATGTCTAGACCTGGAGGACCTGGGTCCCCCTTCTCTCCGTTTGATCCTGGGAATCCTGTAATGATGATGTTAAGATTTAACTGTTAAGATACAGGAAATACAGCTGAACTCCAGATTTCCAGGTTATGAATGATGAGGACAATTTTTTTCACTGGACACTGGGCCTTATTCCCCTGATGATGAGTTCAGAACAAAATTAGATGTAAGACACATGTGTAACACAGTCAAGATGCAAGTAATTTTGTGCTTGTAGTAGACAAATCATTAAAAACAAACAAACAAAAACTACCAACACAAAACGAAGTCTTAATATCCCAAATGCTACCTTTTCTGTGTATGTGAAAAAATAACATAAACATCACTGTCATGAGTTATATGGTATGTGTCACCATGAAATGGCCATCAACCAGCACTAGTGTTGGGTCATAATACCTTTCTCGCCTTGGCATCAGAGGGTCGCAGGTAAGGGAGGGGCATGTTTCAAAGCGCAGAGGGCGAAGCGTTGGATTAAGCCGAAGATGAGATATGGAGAACAGAGTATAATGCATTAAATGCATTAAAACATCTCGATGAAGCGGATGCACCATGGCTCTCACAGAAAAGCTAGGTGTCACAGTGTCGTCAGGAACACTGGACATGTCCAGCAGTAACCGATGCATGCTCAGAGTATTTGATTATTTTACTGGATGTGGGTTAGTTTGTGATTTTTGTGAACATTCGATGGAAGAGCGGCGTGAGGTTAAAGCGTTGAGGTGCCATGGTGAGAGTAGAGGCTGAGGCTAATACCGGTGAACTGAAAACTCTTTGAGGTTAGTTTACGACTGGTGCGCTCATGAAGAAAGAGCCTTGAGTGATGTTGTTCTGTAACATGGAACAAAGTATGGAGGATGGTGATGCAGGCAAGAAAGGGTGAGAGACATTTTTGGTGGCATCTTGAAAACAAAAGAGGCAAGAAGCGGCACGCAAGGCAGAAACGAGATGTTCCCCCAGATCAAGGTACGACTGCCATCCAGTGCTGTGGTAATCCTCATTCAATGTGCACACACCCCTTCATCACCAACCAAAAGAGTGACTGTGTTCTTCAATCAGGCACACAAACCCCGACACTAAGGTGGGTGCTCAGTTGGGAAAGTGTGCAATACGTAGTTTGAACCACTTTACCAAAATGAATCCAGACACCTTTACAAGCTCAAAACATGGACAAATGGGTGCTCATGCACAGTCTTGGTGACTAACAAACAAACATATATTTAAACATATATTTCACAAAATGAAAATCAGTGCCACAGACAAATCTCACTATTCGTTTACTAACAAGCTTCCTCTACATCTGATGTGTCAAGCAACAGCAGTGCTGCCAACACAACAATAGGATTGGTAGATTTTTCAATTCTGAGAAGCTACACAAGAAAATATGGCCTTATTTATCTCACCTGGTGGACCCATTGGGCCAGTGGATCCAGGTGGACCAGGTGGCCCCAGTGAGCCGGTGATGGGAGATCCAGGTGGGCCACGAGCTCCAGGTATACCGGGTACACCAGGATCACCTGCACAGAGACAGATGAGAACTTTTTTTAGCTTTTAATTTTCACATATCTTACACATAATAGTAAATTCAAATCCCTTTCACCTCTGTGCTTCATCACACTCACACAAATAATTAAAAAATAAACATCGCATCAGGAACAGAACTGCAGAATACCTTTAGCTCCTGCAGGGCCATCAAATCCAGATCGTCCAGGTGAACCAGGGCTGCCAGGGAAACCAGGATCTCCCTTTGGTCCTGGGAATCCTTTAGCTCCAGGTACTCCTGGTAAACCTGGGGGGCCAGGAAGGCCAAAGCCAGGTTCACCCTGTCACACAAAAGGTGATAAAATGGTTAATTTGGACAGTCAGGAAGGTAGCCATTTGATGTACAGTACAGTATGCGAGGTACTAGGTGATAGATATTAATTCATAACAAGGGGCTGTGAATTAAATCCAAAATTTTGATAAAACTCAATGGACAAGAGGACCTTGGTTACTGCAGACAGGTCAGCATTTCCACAGGCATCATAAATAAATGCAGGCACTTGCAAAGAAATCCATCTATTTTTCTTGAAAAATTAGGAAAACTAAGAGAGATTTGGTTTGGGTTGTGCATTTTGCTTCATATATCTTTAGAAGACACAAGTCCTGAAAATTCTCTTGTATCTTTTACAGATTCAGTGGTTGTTATCATATAGACCAGAAGAACTCAGGTGAAAGTGTCTACTACATTTTCCATGGATCCATCCATCCATACATTCATTAATATATCTATCCACCTTGGGTCCAGGCAATCCAGGCTGGCCAGGGAGTCCATCTACTCCTGGTCTGCCTGGTCCTGCAGGAGCTCCTGGCTGGCCGGGGATACCTGGGAATCCTGTGGAGGATGAAGAAGAGGCATTAGATGCTCTGAGAAGAGGATGTGAAGGTCTAGGACGGAGGAGGAAGAGGATAGGGAGAGATAGCTGCAAAGGCAGACAGGTTAGGAGGAAGAATTTGAGAGGAGTGTGTTTACCTTTAGCTCCTGGGGGTCCTGGGAGTCCAATTCCTGGGAGTCCAGGTTCTCCCTTTGGTCCAGGTGAACCAGGGAAACCATTTTGTCCAGGCTGACCTGGGCTACCTGACAACAGAAAATTACAAAATGAAAAAATCCAGTCAGATCACAGAATCATTTTCACCTTGGTTACCTGGAGTGTGCTCCGCTCCGCAAGTCCTTTACTGCAAAATGATATTTGTGTACCTGGTTGGCCAGGCAGTCCTGGTTCGCCATCCTGTCCTCTGGGTCCTGGCAAGCCTTTCTCGGCCACCGACAGGCCTGGTTCTCCTTTAGCACCTGCATGGAGAGAGATGGTTTCAGTGAGAAGATAAAAGGTAAATGTACAACTGGTACTTTGTGGAACACAAGTATGTGGACCTGAGACAGTTGTCAAAGTACGAAGTGATGCACTGAGAAGTTTGTTTGTTTGTTGGTAATAAAAACTCAACATTTCCCACATCAGTTCCAGGGGACACAATTCATCCATCCATTTTTTTCAGCTCTATCACAGGTTGTATCAGATAAATATTATAAGGAAGAAGTGTTTTATTTGGATCAAAAAATAAAGTTTAAATTGTCTTCTTACCGGGTGCGCCAGGGCTTCCAGGTCTTCCTGAGACACCCTGGACACCTTTCTCTCCTGGAGGCCCCTGAGGTCCGAAGCCAGGGGATCCTGGAGGACCCCTGTCTCCTGGGATACCTGGAGCACCCGGCTCACCAGAGGGCCCTCGTTCTCCTTTCACTTGCAGTGAGCCCTGTTGAACACATACTTGTTATGAAATGGATCATGGATCAATCGAAATGATGGACAGACTGAGTGGAGCCACCTACAGGAGCTCCTTTGGGTCCAGGAGGTCCAGGCTGACCATCACGACCAGGTCGACCGTCCAGACCGGGCAGGCCAGGTGGCCCAGGGAAGCCGGTGTCACCCTTCTCCCCCCTTACGCCGCTCACTGGGATGGCATCGCCTGGATCTCCCTTCTCTCCGGGGAATCCCGGAGCACCTTGAGGACCAGGGAGACCCTGGAAAGGAGAGGAAGGACAAAAAGTTTTCAGTACTAGATTATTTTATTTTGTTTTCTGACTTTTGTGTTTTCATTCCAACTCTGACTCTGAGTATTTCATTACAATCAAGGTACAAAAACACATAGATAAGCAAGACATCACCCAAATTGTTCAAATTAGAGCCAAAATCCCCAGATTAAAATCTCTAGGTCATGGCTACAGGACTCACAGCAGGTCCAACGCCACCAGGTGTTCCTGGAAATCCTCTATCTCCTTTGACACCCGGACCGCCGGGAGATCCTGATGGAGGAGATGAAAGGAATTACAAATGCAGTAATAATGATCCAGTAATGTCCTGTATGCTACAGGTGTGCAGTGAATGACAACTATTAAGAGGTGTTACCGGGGAATCCGGGCTGTCCTGGAGGTCCTGGGGGTCCTGGGATGGCACTGGTGCCGCCAAAGCAGTTCACACAGGTGTCGCCCTTTTCACCTGAAACAGCAACAGGATCACTGGGGTCAGTGTTTTCTGTGCACTGGTGCACACACAGGGCGGCCATCTTTTTTTTTTAAAGACGAACACATGTGCTTCACTTTTTTCTTTAGTGTTTTGGCAGCCTCTCTGTCATGCTGTGTATTCGTCATCATATACACAATAATGGCTAGTTGCTTTGTTGCTTGGACATTTTTGGGTGAACACCAGCAGCTCTCACCTTTCTGGCCTGTCTCTCCTGGGTAACCTCTCTCTCCCTGCACACCGGGACGCCCTGGCTCTCCAGCGATGCAGTTTTGTCCTGCTGTGGAAAAGCCTGGAGGTCCAGGGAGTCCCGGTTGACCCTGTGCACCAGGATTCCCTGTACGTCCTGGTGGACCAGGCAAAGACAGCCCTGGATCACCGGGCTCTCCCTTCTGACCTCTGTCTCCTGGAAAGCCCGGTGGTCCAGGCACTCCACCACCACCGATAGCAGGAAGTCCTGGTGCTCCTGGAGGTCCTGATAAACCTGTAGAAGAAAGGAGGGGAAAGTTCAAAACCAGCTAAAACACATTCATTCAGCTCAGTTATTTGGGGCTGCAGCTAACAGCTATGATTGAGTAGTTTGCCATTCGTCTCAATTAATCATTAGATCTATAAAATGTCAGTAAATAATTTCCTTGAAACCAAGCTCATAGCATTAAGTTGCTTGTTTTGTCCAAACAGCCATCCCAGTCAAAGAAATTCAGCTCACTATCATGTAAGCCAAAAAAAGTAGCAAGTTGTCAAAACTGTGACGCTGAAACAAAGATATATGTTCCCCTGTTATTATTGCTTAAAAGGTAACTTATCATTTATACAGTTCTGCAGATTATTTACATTTTGACTGTGAGATTGATTCAACAAAACATCGAAACCAAACAGAAAGGTCACAGAATAATTAAGCTATACACATTTAAAAAAACGACCCAATTGCAGATAATATATCTGAGAGTTTTGTGTCTGTGTGAGTGCATTTGTGTTTACCTGGTGGTCCTCTGTCTCCTTTTAGTCCAGGTGATCCGGGGTACCCGGGCTCACCTTTAGGACCGACCCGACCTCCTGGCTGCACACCAATCACCTTGTGGGACAGTCGAAATAAAATAAATTCAGAAGGATCACACTCACTGGCTCAAAGAGTGTAAATCTGTTTGACATTTTTATTAAGAAAGAAAACGTAAAAAGTAACAATAACGATTATTAATACACAATATTAATCACTTTGATATATAGGAATAAAATGAGACAGAGGGAAATGGCACCATCTAGTGGTCAGTAGCATGTTGTGCACTCTCATCTTATTTTTCCCCCTTTTTGGCTGACACCAAAGGACACACTAGTAGTGCTTGAAAGGCTTTAAGTACATATATATTTAGAAGCAAATGTCCCCACCCAGTGGTCAGAAGAATGTAATGCACTTAGTTAGCCATGTCTGCTTTTACAAAGGGTTTTTATCAATCAATTAATTACATAATTTATTTATCTATTCCTTGACTTTTGCTTCATGGTGACAAACACTAACATCTGTGAAGCTGCCAGTATTTTGTCAAGCGAGAAACATGCAGAATACACACCGCTCCTGGTGGGCCTGGGTATCCACGGTCACCTTTTAATCCCTAAAAACAGAGAGGCAGGGCAAAGTTTTTAAAACAATCCATGGCATTATCACATGAACTTAGTTTTAGAAGACAAAACCTACTCTCTCTCCATCCCTGCCTGGAGGACCTGGGAGGCCTGGTTCTCCTTTGACTCCCTGATAATGAACAAGGGGAAAAAAAAAAAAGGAAATCAGACATGTAAACAGATTTTGCTATAATTCTCCCAGTAAATCATTAAGTATCATGAATTGTCTACTTTGTTGGCAAACTCACGGGGAAGCCTGAAGAACCAGGGTCGCCGTCTTTGCCTGGTTTGCCCTGTGAATGAAAAAGAAGGTGATCAGGAAGAGGTGAAATGTGTGTGTGGTCGTGTCTCTCTATCTTTGTAAGGACCAATTTAAGTTTGGACCTTAGAAGTGAGGATATGTTTGGAAAGTGAGGATGAGTGTTAAGACTTGGATTTGTGGTTACTGTTAAGGTACTTTCGTCCACCTGTTTATGTGTGAACTGTACTCACTCGTTTGCCTGCTTCTCCTGGTTCTCCCTTTTCTCCTTTCTGGCCACCTGAGGGACCCTACAGTGTCAACAAAACAAACAAACATCAGTAACATGAATGTAGAGTACAGGGTTTTTTCTGCACAGTACGTCACTAATGAACTTTCAGCGATGTGGAGCGCTTTGTATTTTATACATTATGATGCTTACAGATGGGAGCGGATACTTACAGGAGGTCCTGGATAGCCTGGATCACCTCGGGGGCCTGGAAGTCCTGGGTCACCCTGCGAAGAAAACACACAAAAGAAAAAGATCAAAGCTTCAACCAAACAATTTGACTGATGTGTCGAAGACTTCTGTGAATGACTGTATGGAGCCACAGCTACAGGATACTCTGCTGCCATCAAGTGGCTGAACTGAACGTTGCAGCATCCAGGAGTTCATACACTGCAGTCCAATTTTAAATTTGCTGCTAAAGGGCCTGACATGGATTATTGTCTATTCATTCACATCATACCTAATGTACCAATACTGGCACCCTGAAGGTCATACTGATACCATTCGACCACTTTGTTTGATTCCTCTTTTTTATACTTCATTTGATCGTGTGAATGGAAGCATCCAATCTTCCCATCCAAATGATTTTTACATTAATACTATAATACTGTCCTGTTCTCAAAAAGGATCAAATTCAAGGTTCAGTTGCAATGTGCTGCAACTTCACAGGAAAAGTCTTGAACTTGGGCAGAAACAACTGAACCAAAGTTGGAAGTAACCCGAGCTTTGTGTCGCTCTCAGTGCTAGCTTGGTAGTATCACCTTGTCTCCTCTCTGAATCTCTGTCTCAGGTGGTCTGTTCTGTTCTCCAACTTGTCCTGGGGGTCCAGGAGGTCCTGGCAAACCTGGTTCGCCCTGTGTTCACACAGCAGAGGAGAGCGAGGGTTCAGAATGGAGTGTAGAAAAGGACGGGCAGAGAGGCAGCAGTATTACTGTTGTTCTTAAGTCTTGAGCTTCTCATCAGCGGCTGATGATGACAATCAAACGTTTTCACAGGTAACACAGTAAATACCTTCTCTCCTTTGGGTCCTTGGAAGTTCAATCCCATGTTTCCCTGTTGGAGGAAACAGGGAACCGTTGTGTTATCTAATAAGCCGACAACAAGCTCGCACTTTCAGAACACTTAACCGTCAATGGGACAACAGTGTTTGAACTCACCTTTGGTCCAGGAAGACCGGGAGGACCTGGACGACCCTGGAAGACATCAGAAAACAACATCATTAGACTCCCGTTTATTTCAACACCTTGAACTGTTCAACTGTTCCTCCTTCGTTCTGCTGCAGGCTTCTTTACCTCGTAGCCTCTGGGTCCTGGAGGGCCGAGAGGACCTTGCAGACCGGGGGGTCCGGGACTGCCCTGTGACATGAACACACACAGGAAACTTTGAAAGTCTTTCAAACACCCCTTCAGATGTTTTTTTATTTACCTATATTTTGCTTTGGGAGAGTATTATTATGAGTGTTTGAGCATTTCTACAAAATTCAGTTTGTGTTTCATATTAGCAGTTAAAATGTTTGAATAAGACGATATAAATTCATTTAAATTCCATAAATCACGTGTGCTCTAAAAGATGAAGGTGGGCTTCAGTTGGCTCAGTTATAGTTTATAGGTATCTATAATAATTCATATACATGGCCTCTGTTCATGAGGCTTTTCCGTGTATATTTGAGTTGGACCACATATCTGTTGAGCAACACTGAGCTTTTTTAAATATCAGATAATGTCAACTCACATTTAGCGATTAGGTATTGCAAAATTTGCCATTCTTTGAAGGCTCTAGGTGTTGTGATACTAGTCATTATGCATTTCTGCACGTATTTGTAATATTTCAGGATATGAAAAGTCAAATTTAAAGAATGTGTGTAAATCTATCAACTGCATGTGTTTCATGTGGCTTTAAGTTTGGAATAATCCTCTTTTTGGGCACTGAAAGCATCACATAGTCATGGCTTTCGCTTTTTAGTCAAATTCTGTTGCACACATTTCCCCCCAAATTCAGCTTTTTTCGCTGTAAGAGGTCAAAGTTTTATGAGGTTAAAAGGCACAAACACTCACAGGAACTCCTGGCAAACCAGGCAACCCCACTGCTCCTTTCTCTCCAAAACGATTGGTGGAGATCACGTCACCCGGGTCTCCCTGTAGAGGAGGAAAAACACAACCAGAACATCAGCGGCCCGAGCGCACAAGAGGCGAAGAGGCATCTGCTGTCTGTCTGAGGTTTAGTATTTCTACACTGCTTCATGAAAACGAGTCTGTTTCACTGCAGATCTCTAATCAACAGCACCACCTTGTGGCAAAAGCACGACATATCCAACCAGACAGTTTCATATCACAGGAAAGGTTTCAAGTAACTCATATTGCGAACTTTAATTTAGCTTTCAAGCTTCTCAATTAAAATTTCATTTGTATTATTATTACTTTTATCTGTGTTCTGTTTGAATGACATCTGATTTGTTTTAACTGCTTGCACCTGATTCGTCCTACCACTCCCACAGGTGTTTATTAACTGGGTGGAGCTATGATTGGAAATATGCAAAACTCTATGTGCCAATGAGAAGTTATCCTGCACTAACAGCTTAAATAAAGGTCGATGCACTCACCTTTGGTCCTGGCAGACCAGGTGGACCCTAGAAAGGAGAAAAAAGAGAAGTGAGTGTTAATGGATAACGTTAATTATAGTGTTAAAGAGTCTGACAGTGAGCAGCGAACTCACCGGTCGTCCTTGCTGTCCGATGATTCCTGAACTTCCTGGAAAACCTCTCTCACCCTGGAGAGAAGGACACATTTAATACAGGAGGTTGACAAAAAATGCTCCAGAAAAAGCTACTGAGTGGACTTGGAGTTAAGATTTATACAAGAACTTCTGGGCAAAAAGATGACCAAATATAAAGATGTTCATGAACTGGTGCAAATAAGATTTCATGTAAGATTATTGTTAAGTATCATCCTTTAAATATACATTAAAGCATCTTTATTTTGAGGGTTTTTGTTCCAAAAGGCCTTTTTTTAATGTGAGGAAACCACTTTTTCATCACATACCTTTGTGCCGTTGCAACCCGGCACTCCTCTCGGGCCCGGAGCTCCGTCCTGCCCGGGGAGACCCTGCAAAACAGGAAGTAAACAGGAAGTTACATCACGCATGCTACCTGGGTTTTTGGCAAAGTAGCCTGAGATTAGGCAGTAATGGGAAAACTCACTGGAAGTCCTGGTGTTCCTGGAAATCCTGGCAATCCAGGAGGCCCCTGTTAAGAGGAAAGTGATAAAAATCAGTCATTTAAAGTGTAAAAGCTGCAGGAGATGTCAAACACTGAAGGTTCAGCTTGTAGTTTCTTCACAACCTCACAAACTCTGCTGGAAATAAGGTGAAATGTGGACACCTGCTGGTCGAAGATGGTATTACAACCTGAAATCCTTCAGGATAAGACACCTTTGAACTGCTCACCTCATGAATCAACAGGGAAAACTGAAATTAACCATTTTTTAAACTAGGCCTGTCTGAAGTGAGAAGAATGACCAATAAATGAATGAAAACCTGTTCAGAGAGCGTTTTTTTTCCTCTAATGTGAAGTGTGATGCTGTTGTTTGTGAAGAAACAGCAAATAAATCAAATGAAATCGATCTACTTACTCTTATTCCTTTTGGGCCAGCTGGTCCTTGAGGTCCATCGCTACCCTGAGAGGAAGAACAGACATTCAACCGGATTAGATTCATAATATTTGACTGAATTGTGTCCGTCACAACGAGGCTAGAAGATCGCTTTGTACTGAGAGACTGCACCAACACTCTTGGTCCGATTCTCAGTTTTATTCACTTATTCTCTGATCAAACGTGACCAGATTCAATTCAGAATCTTGCTGCTGTTGAAGCTTTTAAAAGGGAAAGTAAAGACAGAAGTAATGTTCTGGGATTGACACTGAAAATCTAATGATGCATGAAACACTTAACAACAACACCAGAACCACAACCCACCTTCTCTCCTCTAGATCCGATCGGGCCCTCAGGTCCGGGGAATCCTGGGACTCCTGGCTGTCCAGTGAGACCTGGGAAACCCCGTTCACCCTGTACACAGTCACACAGAACTTATTATTTTAGCTTAATTATAATATACAGCAAGGCAGTGGCATAGTGATGTTTCAGGCTGGAATACGTGAGACAGTTGGTCCCGTTAGGGGGACAAAAACACCTCCGTAATATACGTGGAGTTCCTTCCCTCTATTTTATAAGAAGGAGAATCATGTTTTTTGTTTTCAAAGGAGGCGTCATAATTGCTGACAAATACATAATAAACACTTAAAAATGTTTTTTTTTTTTTTTTTTTTAAAGTGTCAAAGTTAAGAGTTTGTGTGAATCATTGGACATCATGCTTATGTGTGGGTGATGTGTCATTTTGCCAACCTTTGCTCCTTTAACTCCGCTGCAGTCACATTTGGATCCCACACATCCGTGGCAAGCCTGTCGGGCGACAAGAAACAGAGAAATGAGGATGTTTGTTGACAGCACGCCATGGAGAAAAGACGCTTGTGGCCAAATCTGACAACAAAAACACAGACGAGACAGTTGAAAATCACCTTGTAGATATTTTGAGGTGAAAATGTTCGTTTGCCTGTTTTTGCTTGCACCTGCTTGGCTGGTGAATATTCTTTAACACTATCCATCAGTGAAAACAAACACATCATTTCACCACTAGAGGGCTCCATCACTGCACCGCTGCACACGCTACAGGCGGCGTTTCTTCCCACAGAGGAGCAGAGAGGCCTGTTTGGTGATGTGACGACAGGTGCAAGGTCAGCGAGGAGCAAAACACCAAGCTAGCCCCGAGTGAAAAGCCCTTCCTGAAAATAAAACAAACCCAGAAATCCTCGTTTTCTAACAGGACGTCCTCCTCAGAGTGAGGCAGCTGCAGAGACGAGGGTTGAAGGAGAGCCGAGGAGCGAGGGAGGGAGCGAGGGAGGGAGGGATGGGAACAGGAGTGCCAAGCTGTTGATGAACTTTTCCCATGATTGTTGACACAGCGAATGCCAGACGGGCATCGACTGCACGCATGCCAGGCAGGCAGGTTGTGAGAAAGATGGAGAGGCAGAGAGCGCACGAGAGAGGACCGCCGGGCAGACGAGTCAGCATTCTTCTGTGTCTGCAAAACCTTTTGTGTGTCCACGTTTGTGCTGCTGCTTTTCACCGTGCAACTGTCTTATAGGTCGGCGCAGACAGTAGCGCTCTGACTAACTCTCAGTGAGGATTAATGGACCGGTTCTCTGATTAGTCAGAGCTGCAAAACGCCTCTTAGATGATCCCAGAGGCTTCAGATGTCTTGTTCGTGTGACCAACAGTCCAAAACCCAGAGAGGTGCAATCAAAGTGTCAATAAAAAGCGAGATTCCCACAGCGAGGAGACTGGAGGGAGGTTATTTATCTGAAAGCATCCCGACTCGCATCCTGACTCCCAAAACAGAGTTTGAAGCAACCCGCGAGTACTCAGACCCTTAACTGAAGTACAAATAGCTACACTGCAATATAAAAATACTCCATTGCTCCACGGAAAAAACTAGTAAAAGTACAGTCGATATCACAGTATTACTGGATTATTATTACTGATGCATTAAAGTCACATTTTAAACTGTAACTCCTTGCTGTCAGGTAAATGCATTGCAGTACAACCTTTCCCTGAGAAATGTACTGGAGTAGAAGTACACGAAAGATAAGAATAATTCATTCACGCTCATTTAAAATGCAAGAGCATGACAGATGGCTGCAGTACAGAAGCTGTGAGGCGCCTCTGTGCGTGATATCTGTTCAGATAAGGCCATTGATTTTACATCATTAATCCACTGATCGATGAGTCCATCAACATTTCTCAGCAGTCACTTCGGCGATCAGTTGAAGACAGAAATGTCAAATATTTGCTGGTTTCAGGCTCTCAAGTGTGAGGATCTGATGTAATGTAATATATTTCTTTTTTTGCTGTTTTACTCTGATGTGTTTTTGTGTTGTGCAAAGTAAGCTGTCTGTAACCACCTTCAGCGAGAGTCCACATCCATGTGCGTATGTACACATGATGTTCGTGACATTCCTGTGTGTGTGTGTGTGTTTGTGTGTGTGTGTGTGTGAGTGTGTGTGCAGGATGTGTCCACAGTCACAAACCAGGTGTTAACCACAGACTGACAGACTGTTAAAAACCTCTTTCACTGCACTGATCTGCGTTCTGATAGACGAGCCAGCGCTGTCTGGACTCTATGTGGCGGCTTATCTGTCTTCCTGCGCGGCTCAGAGGCTGCAGAGCAAGGCACCGTTTGCAGCCGGGGTTGACGGTTTGATTCCCCGCTGCCGGTATGATGCACGCATGTCAAAGTGAGGAGCTTCGGATTGAAAGATAGACAGAGTGTCGCATGTTGGCAGGAAACACAAAACATGTACAAACTGCTATCTGGACTGGAGGCTAGACGGGTTACCAACACACACACGCCTGAATACATCTGCACAGGGGCAGTCAAACGCATGTGTGTGTGTGTGTGTGCGTGTGTGTGTGTGTGTGTGTGTGTGTGTGTGTGTGTGTGTGTGTGTGTGTGAGTGTGTGTGAGTGAGTGTGTGTGGAGGTGTTTTTATAAGCCCTGAATCTCCAGATTAGCCTCTGGTCTGCTTCAGCTCAATGCAGTCTGCTCTCCCACGCCCAGCCCTGCAGCTCACACTCTTTTCACCTCCATCTCTCTCTCTTTCTCTTCATCCATCTGTTTTTCCGTCGTCTCCACACCCACCCCCTCTCCCCCCCGCCCTCGATGAGTGTTTGTTCCGAAAAGCATGACGGAGCTCACTCGCTCCGATGCGGCTTTAAAACATTCGTGGATGCTCAAACAAAACCCTGCAGATGCACGCCCGTTCAGTCACTCAGAGCTCTTTCAAAGGTTGATGCTGAGCTGCGTTCATGTCCTCAGATTTAGTGCAAACACGGCCTGCACGCTGCTTACAAAGTGTTCACTTATGGGAAAATAAGATGCTCTACGGCGCTTCATGAATTGTGCACAACAAACAACATCCATCAATGAAAAATGCTTTAGGTTATAACTTCCACACTTTGTTCCCTATAACCTCTCCACTTGCTATCAAATAGAGCCATTTTGTGTATTTTATACAGATGATTTCTGTTTTCCTGTCCTATTAATCATCTCATGACCCCTCACGTACATATTGTGACCCCTTGTGGCAGCCCTGAACCACACCTTGGGAACCATGGCCACAACATATGACAATCAGATGATTTCAGCCCTGCTATTCTGAGGCAATAACACCGTCGTATTACATTATGTGACCATTATTACTTAAAATCATGATATAACCTATATTATTACACCATCCGTCTAGTTTATCACATTATTAATGTCTTATATCAGCAGTGGAAATATTCTGAAGTTCTAATGAATATATAATTAATGCACAATCTGCTAGTTTGTCACATGTTTGCTTGATTTGGAGCATTTTATTTAGTTAAATGAGCTGCAGGCTGTTGCACTGTGTACCGAGGTGTATTTACTGCTAACCTGTTGCCCCTTTGGGGTAAAATAACAGACTGAGCCCAGCTGAAATCAAGTGAGCGAGGTTTAAAAATCTGCCTAAATGCAGTGTTAAAAGCATCTCTCTCTCTCTCCATGCTGTTCGTTCCCTCTCTCGACCCTCCGGTTTACCCCCACAGCACTGACGGGGCATGTAATCCACTTAGAAAGGTCAGTGAGCTGCAGATATTTGCTCCACTCTCCGTCTACCTCTCTTTTAGCTCTCTCCATCATTTCCCTCGCTCTCTCCTCACCTCCGTCCCACTTTTTCCATCACAGATCGGGGATGCAAAGCCGGGCCTGTAGGCTGAAGCCTGCCCGCTAAGCACCACTGGAGGGCCGTGTAGGACAGGTAATCACAGTCATGACCGTACACTTGTTAATTTGTCCTACACTTGAAAACTTTTAGCTTGTATAACTTGTTTGAGATGTACTTACAACAAGATGGATGCAGTAAAGTTAGCTTGTTGTTGATATTGAGCACTGCAACATCAACAGTAGACCAGAGAGGAGATGAGAAAAAGATTTAGCAAAATTATAGCTAGCTAGCTAACCTGACTGACACTTCTTTTTAAAATGGTTTTAGCATGTACCGCTATGAATAATGTCATTTAAACTACAGCAAGCTATGACAGAGAGAGGGCAGGCAAAAGTTCCCAATGCTAACATGCTAGCTTACAGCTGTGAGCGCTAACATTAGCCATGTCTGTTGTTACATCCATTATGATAATATTGAGTGTTTTCCTACATGTGCATAAAACTAGTTGGATATAGTTAGCGAAGAAAATGATGCACTGCGCTTGGGTCCAACTTGGAAAATTGTAGATACAATTTGTGGTTCAGACATGCTAAGACGTGCTAAATGCTACCTCCAGCTACATGGTGCACTGAAAAAGGTGTAGGAGTATCTCA
>NC_135097.1:3272500-3280000 GCF_051107435.1 Chaetodon auriga
ACTTTCTTTCAGCAACACACACAGACACACTTTGATGGAAGTGTTTGAACTTCCAGGTGAGACTTTATCTAAACACACACACACACACACACACACACACACACACACACACACAAACGTGTTGGCTTCACTGAAGTTCTGCAGGTACATATATCAGGTCCTGCTCATTTTATCCTGACGAACGCTCTTCACTCCACAGGAGTCTGTTTATTCATCCAGGTTTTGACAAGAAAGCACCAAGTTTGATCTCTTGGGATGGATTCAGAAGGTGTGTCTGGAGAGCCGTAAAGTTTTGAGAAAAAAAAAAAAAAAAAGACAAACTCCTTTGACAAATTGCTGCAGGGAAGGTGAAGAAAACCCATAATTAATTTCCAATAAAATCACAGGCAATTATAGCTGTTCTCCAGAGCATAATCATTAGAGTTACACACACTTGGAAAAATTACCACCTTTAGTTGACACATGATGAAAATGTTGGTGCTTTTTCTCCCTTTGCTGTAGAAGGACTCCTTGAATTGATCTGCGATCTGCAGGTTTGCAGCTGTACAGAATATGCATTGCTTTCTATCGCTGTCTATTCCAGAAAAGGTCCTCACGTGAATCTTTAAAGTGGGAGGGGGCTGAATTCCTTGACAACCCACCCTAGCCTACCGCGGCCCCGCCCGGCCCCGCCTGGCCCGGCCCTGCCTAACGCAGGTTCAAACACGCCCGTCTGCCTCTCTCTGCAACATACATCACCGCTTGGCATGCTGCGCTTTAGCTACGGGCAACAAGAAATTAGAGAGGGGAGCGGCAGCATGCCAGCTGAATACCTGGATATGTGGAGCCTGGAGGGAGGAAAGACGAGGAGAGGGACGGTAACGATGGAGAAACGATGGAGGAAAAGGGAAAGAACACCACCTTCACTTTCTAGATGTGCTTTGAAAACACTGATAAGATCATATGTGAAGATATAGGGAAGCAGTCAGGTTCACCGCAACCACAGAAGAAGAAAACAGACATTTCTGTGAAGTTTGTGTCTGATCAGCAGCTGGAAATGCATCCAGCTGTGACTCAGAGTCCCTCTATGAGTCCACCTCCTGCCTGCTCTTGAGGGATTGTCCAAAACATGGATCCAAACAAATCACATGAAAATAAATGAGCCTGTTCACTTTTAAACACATCCGTGTTTAGACATCTGCATAAACCGCCGAGCAAACGGCAAACTGCTCCATGCTTCTATAAACCAAGCGTGGAAACCTGCATGCTGGAGGTGCATCGCTGTTTGGATGAGCTGCATCCTAACCTTAATATTTACCCAGGAGCCTCTGCTGTAGACAAAACAAGATCTCGCTGCTTGTCCTGATACTGTGTCTGTGAGACAGTGGGACAGACAGGAAGGAAACACATGAACGCTCTGTGCTCAATGCTGTGGACGTTATTTCAAGAGAGTGTTCATGATGCAAAGTGGGATTAACATCTGAGGATTTCACGGTGCTCTAAACTTGGATTTTCTGACTCGACTGGGACTAATATCTGCACAGAAGCTTGTTGCTAAAAGCACACACCCGAACTATGAAGCCATGGGCATTAATCTACCACTGTGACACCCTCCACTTCTATTTGGCTCCTGTTTGGCCCCCAGTCGGTGTTCAAGCTCATCCCAAACATGCTGGATGGGGCTGACGTCAGGACTCTGTACAGGCTTGTCAAGTTCTTCACATCAAGTGGGGAAAACCACTTGTTTGTGGACCTGGATTTGAGCTCTGAGGGGCGCTGTCAGGGCGGAAGAGGAGAGGTCCTTCCCCAAAGCACATTACTTGTTTTAAGGTGCTCCTTCACTCACCAAGACAACACGTCCAAACTGGGGTCTGAAACATCACTGTCTGTTGCAGCATTAAGTAAGAACTAAGAGTCCAAACCATGAGCAACAACCCCAAACCAAAAGTAAGCAAACATGGTGTCCACATACTTTTGGCCATTAAGAACTTTGTGCAAACCTGTGCTTCTACCTGCTCACCTGTAGTTCCATGTGTCCGCCACACGAGGGCGGTATCACAATCAGAAGCATGCAGGTAATGATGAGAAGCATCTCAGACACAATAAAGACTTTTAGGACTATTTTAGAGATTCACAGATGAAAAATCCACCAAAACTAATATATCACAGTCACTTTGTGATTTTCATGATATTCTGGGTGAACCAGGAATTTAACTGTTGCTGTGACTGCAAAATCTTTTCTGAGATTAACCCGACTTTAAGGGTTCAGAGGCCTTAAACATGCTGTGCATACGAGCTACATTTTAGCAGGCGACTGTTTTTTCCAGCAGCGGTTTGATTCGGATCCTCGCAGCTGAACGTGCTCCCTCTTGCTTCTCCCAGTCCTGAGTGTCTGATCTGATCTGGAGAAGAGGCAGGTCCCAGCAGGTTCCTGCCCTGCCTACATTTCTCTTAAATATCATCACTTGAACAGCCTCTAATGAGGACAGGCACATGTGAGCGCTGCAGCTGAAACGTCCAGCGTTGCAGTGCAGTTCAGCTGAGCAGCTTTCTGCTGGTTTTGCACTGAAAAAATGAGGAAAGTGAAACATTTGGAGGGGAAACGTGGACTGAAAATACTGGACAAAACTTTTGCCGTGACAGAGAAGCTGCCTAGATTTTAGCATTTTAGCGAGCTTTAAAATGACATTCAGTCATTTAAGTATAGCCTTCTTTATCTTTACTTAATCCTTACTTTTCACACCATAAGAAACGCAGCATTTTAAGCTTTGTGGCAGCGCACTTTTGAGATCATTTAACAGGTTTTTAGGGGTTATTTTAGCCTCAGACGGGGGAATTTTCTCCACCAATAAAGGAGCATTTAATCCTCTTCTTGCATTACAAAACACATTTAAGAAGCAAGTTAGAAAGTCACCAAAACATAACTAGCAAAGTCAAAAGAGTTCCTCTATCTGCCACAGCTCCTGTTACATCAGCAGACAGCAGGGGTCCTCAAGGATTTATGGCTGCCCAAACATTTGCCTTTAATATTTTCTTCATTAAGGTTTATCTTTCTTTCTCACTGATTTCTTCCTCTTTTTTCTTTTTAAGTCTCAAAATGTTTCTCTCTTTTTTTCTCTTATTAAACTTTGCCTCTCTGTCTCTTTACCCCCCTCTTCCTCCTCTTCCTCCTCCTCTTCTTCTTCTGTCTTTCTGTGCTGTGACAGGTGTCTGTCTGTTTCCCATTGTTCTGACCAGCCGGGGGTCTGTTTGTGCAGAGGAGACGAGGAATGCCGAGCATTCGGTGTTGACATGCACAAACACACACACGTATGCGCGCGCGCACACACACACACACACACACACACACACACACTCATACACTTAAAGAGAAGCAGAAACACAAGCAAAAAAAAAAAAAAGCGCATGTCTTGTCTTCATATCTTAAATTTCATTCTGTATTGCACTAAACTGACAATAAAGATGGAAAAACAAGCGCGCACACGTGTCAGGAAATCGTCTGAAATGAAAGCAAAATGCCACTTTCCAGACGAGCCGATGAAGGAAATTCAACAACCAGCAAAGAAAGTATGAAAATGCATTTTTAATTCTAAAATTTACCTTTTGTCACCACATACAGGTGACAAACTAAAGGAAAAGCCTGGATAATCACAGTCTGTCTGTCAATCAAATCTGTGTCCACCACATCTGGAGAGAAGAAAATAATTCTAATAAATAAGTAACCAATGAGCAAACACACGTTGGATCAGGTGACTTTGCCTCCTGCCTCCCGCTGTGTCACTCAGCAATGTGAAAAATGCTCCAACAGAAACATTCACCTTGCTCAACGCTGCTGAACATTATCCTCTGACTGCATGCTAAAGGCTTAGCTGCATACCAGCCGCCACACTGACCTGGGATTAACACACACACACACACACACACACACACACACACACACACACACACAGAAACACAGCGGTGCCGGCTTAGTGTAATGTACAAACAGCATTTGTGACTTCTGTATGTACAGTACAAGTTATTAGGGGCTGACTCTGATCTGATGGGGGGGGGGGCAGAAACTGAGAGCAGGATTAAAGGTATGAACAAACCGAGTCAGAGAGGTGAAAGTGAGGAGGAAGAGTCCGCTGAAACAGAAGAAATAAAGCTCTTTGAGGCACATTTGTGATTGAGAATAAATAAATTGACTTGTTTTGAAGGAAGAGAAGGAGCTAGAAGCCTCTGTGCCTATTTTTATATAAACAATGGATCAAATCGCCAGACTCTGCAGCTCAAACTGAGCGTTTTAGCATCTTTCAGCTCATTGTTTTGGTCCAAAAGCCCTCACTGCTCCCACCAATCTCACATGCAGCCACAGCAGGCGGCTAGACAAAGTTAGCTACTAGCCGAGCAGCGTAGTGGAGCATTTAGCAGCTAGAAGAGCCAGATGGTGATGGTGGAGAGCAAAAACAGAGCTAAAAGAAGAGCGAATATCGGATTTGAAAGCTTAAGATGCTTTGTAGCTGCCAGGTGTGTACACAGGTGTTCTGCAGCCCCCAAGTGCGAAAAAATTCTGTTAATGTGGCTTAAATGTCGGCACTAAAGCTACTTCCATCTTTCCCCCTGAGAGGTAAGAGTCATAATTCTCGCAGCCACGAGAGGTTCCTGTTTTTAGGAGGAGGAGAGAAGGAGGGACGAAGGGAGGTGCAAATATTCCTGTGCAGCTCGTGCCTGCGTCTGGACAAGTATATAAAAGCTAATATGGTAACTCTATACTCTGAAATACGTACAGAAACAGCACACACACACTCTCCAGCATTTGTTCCCATGTGGGTTTTGGGGAAGCCCTGCTTCCTCCTCAGAGGCGTGATGAAAGAAACAGGTGCTCAAAGTGGAAGAGAGAGCATTAAAATCAGTGAGGGAACAAGAGAGAGAGGAAAAAAAAACAGAGAAGAAGAGAGAACCAGACGTCCTCCCACGCTACCTCAGGACGGCTCGTGTGTGTGTGTGTGTGCGTGTGTGTGTTCAGTTGCATGAAGCGACGCAGTCAAAACAGCTTTTTGGCCTCTGAAGCAGCTCCGGTGACTTCATTCTTTCGTCCATGGGCGCCCACGGACTCCATGTTAAAGCGCACTAAGCTGGGTGTTATAGCAGCCCGAGTGTGTGTGTGTGTGTGTGTGTGTGTATGTGTGTGTGTTATCGCTCCTCGCCATCGGTCTCTCCCGGGCAAACATGGGATTGCGGCGGTCCATGCGAGATGAACAGATAGAGGGTTAGCGCGAAGATGGAGGCCGAGACAAGGAGGAAGGTACAAGTCCAAGGATGTGAAACTGTTATTTGATGACTGAGGCTTACAGGCAAGCTGATTGGTGCACCTGGCCGCCAATCAACATGTAACTGTCCTTTATGGCAGTGATTCTCAACTGGTGGGTCATGACCCAAAAGTGGATCGCGGACCCGTTTTCAGTGGGTTGCTGGCCTTTGCCTGGACAAGAAAAAAAATCCTGTGCTTTTATTTTGAAGGGGATTTTTTGTTCAGTGGAGTTTTAATCAAGATGCTGCAGAAATTCTCTAACTTAGATTTCGTGGCAAACCTGAACTCTTCATGGAGATAATCAATTAAAACTCTCCAATCGGTGCTGCTGCCCGTCGTCATCTCTCCGCCCGTGTTTCCTGTCTGCGTAATCTGTCAAACTAGCAAAAATAAAGCGGCAATGGATGATATAAAAAGGTAATGATCCAAGTTCACAGGAGACAGGAAGTGGCTGCACAACAGAGGGAAATGTAAAGGCGCTGAAAGACGTAAAGAGGAGCGAATCAGCTCGGTATTCACAGATCTACGTTTACGTCAGCTGCTGTGCACAGACATCTGTAGATCAAGGTCACCAGCTGATCTCAGACAGATTAAACTCTCCCTCCCTTCTTCTCCCCAGAAAGAAAGAATGCTAAACAATAAGCGCTCCTGTTCAGAGGAGGCGCACGGAATGCATTTCAAGCTTATATTCCTGCATCCTCTCTGTTTATTTCCTCTTTGGATCCACTTTCTCTGTCGCTCCCAATAACGCTTGTTTTCTTTTCGCTTCCCACCTGAAGCGTCGTGTCTGCTTCTCTGTGTTTCCTTTGGGCTGTAAAACTCCTCTTTTTTTTTTCCAGAGAAAGAAGGGAAGCATGATGAGGAAAAAAACAAAGAGAGGGATGATGTTCTTTCAGAAAAGGAGGTCAGGAAAACACGAGAAGAAAAGGAGGGAGGGAGGCGAGGAGGACGGCATGTCTTGTGACTGTTCTGTGTAGGTGGACTTGTCAGGTAGCCGGCTGGATCGCAGCCATACACACACACACACACACACACACACACACACACACACACACACACACACAGATAAACACTTCATACTACTTCTCCAGCCAATGTTTGGCCTGTTTGGCTGTTGAAGTTTAAGCTCGACTATCTCTTTCAGATGTAAAAATGGACGCAGCCGTCCGAGCTGGAAACACCGCCCGCCTCCATCACTGATTCTTCTACACCTCCGTCAGTGACAAATAACTCCTCCACCCGCACAGCTGCTGCCACCGCAGAGCTTCATCTGTTCCTCGTTCAGTTTGGATTATGTGACAAAAAGTACACGAATCAACAGTGTCCAATGTTGAAACTCCAGATGTCTGACTTTCCCATCAGCACATGAACACAACATAACAGCCGGCTAAATTGAAAAAAAAAAAAAAAAAGAAAGAAAATTAAACACATTGCGAAACGCTTCCAGGTCTGGATCACCACCAAAACCTGATCCCTGAACCAAAACGTTTCAATCTCACATAAATCTCTCCGCTGTTTCTGCTGGTCTGACGGAAAGAAAAAAGTGTGAAAAGATCAAAAGCAGAGGTGGAATAAGACTCAGACAAGAAGAGCATGATGAAGCAGATAGAGGCGCCCGTATGCGTGCAGCTTACATGCAGCTTAGCATGTCTCACAGAGAGTTTATTTATTCATCCAAAGTGCTACAAAATCAGAGGGACTATCTTCAAATTCCGAAGCATTAAAGATCATCCGACCGCAAGTTCAGAGGAGCTGCTAGAAGTTTAAAAAGTATCAAAAGTAAAATCACTTCTGCTGCTCAGACCACCTTTTTCTGATGGATGCTTTCCACTGACAAATCCAGAGATCGAACCCTCAGCCAAACGTCGACGGCGAGAGCAGCAGGAGTTTTTCACACATCGGCCACAAGGGGCAGTGAAGAGCGCGTCCAACAATGGAAAAACAACTGTTTTCTCTAACCTTTATTAACCGGGACGAACTCTGAGATTCAATCGGGTGCGTCTCCGAAACGTCTTTGTTCTGTCCTCCACAGAAGCAGAGGCAGACCGGATTTTGTGGACTTGCTCAGATTTTGCTAATTTGGACGCTTTTCCTTGATATTTATGCTTCTACCGGGTCGGCTTTGTAGCTCAATGGTTTCCATTTTGTGTCTGTTTTAATTAGATTTCTTGTTGGTGTACGATCAGGAGTCTACACAGGCGGAAATTTACTTTGGAAATCTACTGGAT